>NC_143482.1:2592031-2895038 GCF_027475165.1 Benincasa hispida | reverse complement strand
CACTTCTAGATTATTGTTTGAGACAGGAAATGCTAGATTCCTTGAGGATGTTGGGTGGGGGGGGGGGGGGGGGTGGGCAGGTAACGTAAGGAAAGTTGTCTTTGAAGAGGAATTAGTTTCTTTTCCTTATATAGTTATAGATGATGTTCAGGCTTTAATTCTTGACATCACTATTAAACTAATTATAGATCATGACAACATTGAAATCCCCATTGTTGAACCTGAGATTCAAACTCAACAACCTCAAGAAGTGCCATTAAGAAAATCTACTAGAGAGAAAATAAGTGCAATTCCAGATTGTTATATTGTGTTTCTTCAAGAACATTAGGATGATGTGAGCATAATGGAAGATGATCCAATCTACTTCCAATGAGCTCTACAAAGTTCTAACTCTCAAAAGTGGATAAATGCTATGGAAGGGGAAATAAAATCCATGAAAGACAATGGCGTGTGGTAATTTGTCGAATTGCCATCAGGAGTGAAACTCATAGGTTGTAAATGAATATTTAAAACCATAAGGAATTCACATGGCAATATCGAAAGATATAAGGCTCGTCTTGTTTTAAAAGGTTTTACTCAAAAGGAAGGCATTGATTACAAAGAGACCTTCTCTCTGATTTCATCGAAAGACTCTTTCAGGGTAATCATGGCATTTGTAGCTCATTTTGATTTAGATCTATACCAGATGGATGTAAAAACTGCATTTCTCAACGAGAAAATTGATGAGACGATTTATATGGTGCATCCAGAAAACTTTGTGTCGAGTAATTCAAATTCTATAGTGTGCAAATTAAAGATATCTATCTACGGTCTCAAGCAAGCCTCTCGTGAATGGAATAAAAAATTCCATAAAGTCATAATCTCCTTTGGTTTTGAGGCGAATATACTGGAAGATTGTGCATATCACAAGTTTAGTGGGAGTAAGTCAATCTTTCTGTTGTTATATGTTGATGACATACTTATAACAAGTAATGGTGTAGATTTATTGCATGACACTAAGAGATTTCTCAAAAGAAATTTTGAGATGAAGGATCTTGATGATGCTTCTTTTGTATTAGGAATTGAAATACTACGAGATCGTTCTCAAGGTATTTTAAGATTGTCATAAGAGAACCACATTGAAAAGATTTTGAGTAAATTTTGCATGAAAAATTGTGTACCCGGAGATAATTCGATCGCTAAAGGTGATAAATTTCATTTAGGTCAATGCCCCAATACCACACTTGAGACTAAGGAGATGCAGAAGGTTCCCTATGCATTAGTTTTTGGAAGTCTAATGTACGCTCAAGTGTGTACGCGTCCAGATATTGCGTTCATAGTTGGAGTATTAGGCAGATATTTAAGCAACTCGGGATGTATCATTGGAAAGCAGCCAAATAGGTTTTGAGGTATTTACAGAGAATAAAAGTTTATATGCTCATTTATCGGATCAGAAGTTTTGGAGATCATTGGGTATTCTTATTTCGACTATTCGGGTTACCTAGACACTTTGCAATCCACTGATTAAGGCTATATCTTCATGTTGGCTGGAAGAGCTTTATCCTGGAAAGATGTTAAACAAACACTTATGGCTTCTTATACCATGGTTGCAAAGTTTATACCATGTTATGAGGCATCCACATGGAATAGGGTTGCGAAATTTTGTCACTAGGCTGCGGATAGTGGTTGACATAGAAAAAGCACTAAAATTATTTTGTAACAATAAGTCAGCAGTAATGTATTTCAACAACAATAGAAGCAATATAAAATCAAAGCATGTAGACGTAAAGTTTGTGGTTGTTAAAGAAAAAGTTCAGAACGGTCAAATTTCGATATAACATATAGGAACAAACTCTATGATGGTAGATCCATTGACAAAAAGATTTACCACCTAAAGTTTTTCATGAGCATGTTGCTCGCATGAGTGTCAGTCACTATTCTGATTCCATAGTTTTGTGGGAGTTTGTTATTAAGGATGTTTTTTGACCTTAATTTGTTTATTTTCTATATAGAATAAAGTTGATGGTTTAAGTTTTATTATCTGAACTTGTTTATCATGCACGCGGTTTTGCAAATGCGATTTTGCATAATGTTTTAAGAATAACCTCACTAAGAAATTTTGATCGATTAGAAACAGGCGTGATCTAGAACACTTTTCTTGTAGTTTCCATGCTATCCATCTATACTTGATCTATGTTATTGAATGTATAGAAATTGAGGATGAAGGAAGGTTTAGTTACGAGGGTAGTGACAAAAGTCATCTTGTTTCTAAATACCAATAGTATATCTGCAATATAGTAGATATCAAACAACATTCAAGAATAGTAATAGTGTATCAGTTGTATATATATAAATCAATTATAGATATCAAAACAACTTTCAAGTGTATCCATTAGTAAATAAATACATATCAAACAACTTTCATGAATGCTAATAGTAAGTCAATAGTATATCACATATCAAACAACTTTCAAGTCTATCAATAATATGTTAGAGCTATCAATTTTTAAGGGCCTTCTTGGACTCTTTAGGATTACTTTTGGGCAAGATTGGATGTTTTTGCCATTTATCCAAAATCCCGAAATATGAAGTTTCCGGATGAATTTTTGTTATTTTTTTTTTTTTTTTTTTTGCTAATTGTGCAATTATCCTTATTTTTATTCTACTAAACAAGTTAACATTTTATTATTTATATTATATTTTAAGACAATGCCTTCCATAAACAACCTTAATTTTTTTAATTAAATTTTCTTAGGAAAGGGGAAAAAAAGAAAAATAAAAAGATTTTTTTAATATTAAACAAACTTTTTCTAAAGAAAAAACACATTGAAGCCAAATTTTGGCATCGCAATAAAAAGACATCTCACTTTAGGAGCCCAAAATATCAGTATCCTGAATATTGTAAGTTCTAACATTGAAAAAGTTTACATTTTAAAAAATGTTTAATCAAATATAAAATTAAATTTGACTACTTATCATAGATTGAATATCATGTCAAAGGAAAAATACTAAAAGAATCTAAAACTAAATGAAAATAACATTGACTAAAATAAAAAATAAGGAAATAAGAATAATCTAAAGGTTTAACATACAGCAAGTCAAATATGCACGAGAATCACAAAACTTAATATGTACATATGATTAAATACATAAAAAAAAAAAAAAGTGTTTATGTTCAATGTTTAAAGAAGTATCATATTACACGAGGTTTTAAAAAGATGAAGAATCACATAATAACGTAGATTTAAACGTGTTAGTTGTTGTGCATTCAGCTTGCAATGAAATGATGATGCGGTGAAGAATAAAGTAGTCTTAAGTCGTGGCTTTCTTAGATGATTTGATATGTGAATATAAATGAACACAAGTTTTCCTTATCTAAATCTAAGTATAAGTCTAAATAATGTTTTCAGGTGAGTTTAGGGTCGAACACGGGGATTTATATTAATTATGCATTGGAGGTGTAGAATTTTATGCGACGAATGTTAATCAATGTATTAAAGTAGGTGTTAATATGCCTATAGTACTACTAACTAATTAGAGTAACTGATGGTAGTGAATATCGGTGGTCAATGATGGAAAAGTGAGATATGATACTGTGCAAGTGTATGAAAGATGATGATGCGATAAACGATGATGATTGTGATATGGATGATGGTTACAATCTGAAAGAAAACAACTTGCGATGAATTGAAGGAAAAAGCAACTCATAAAAGAGGGCTAAGAAGATTCATTAACATTCTCACTACTATAAAATCTACTTTAGTTGACACTTGTAGTTTTTAATTACTTAACGTTTCTTTGGAAAAAAACGTCAAGTAATGACCTTTTAGAAAAGAAAATGTAAAGTAAAAGAGTTAAAAAAACGGAGATTGATGGAATTTTTTGAATATTTTCACGCGAACCATTACTTGACACGTTTTTCATGTCAAGTAATATAAGGTCTTGCTTGACACGTTTTGCATGTCAAGTATAAAAAGTCCTTACTTGACATATTTTTCGTGTCAAGTAAAATATAAAAAATAATATTTTTTAATTTTTACTTTTTTTTTTCCTCCCTTCCCCATTTTCATTTTTCTCTCAAATTTGGTTTCCCTCCTACCAAAATTATCAAATAAAATAAAAAATAAAAAATAAAAAAATTATTATTTTACTATCAGAATGCTCTCGAGCCAAACGAATTCATGGATAATGTTTATGTTATGTATGTTTAATATGTGTGATTTTCTTTATATGATTGATTATGTAGATTTTGATTGATAAACAGTGTTTTGTTTGGGTATCAATAAATATGTTGGAAGTGTTGGAATATTTTACTTAAATAACCCTCCATTTGTGCTTAGGTGAACTCCAAATTTCTTTATCAGATATCATTCTAAGGTTCCTTTAAAGTAGGATTCCTCTTGTACTTATCAAACATGTTTTAATTAAATATTTACTTAAATAACCATATGAAAAAAAATTGTTAGAAGCAAAATTGTATAGCCATGAACTATGAAGCACAAACACAAATACAGCTACAGGATACGGAGAGGATTGGATACAGCGATTCGTCAATTTCTAAAAAACTAAGATATAGATACGTCTAAGAATGTGTCATTTTTTATAATTTTTTTAATATATATATTTCTAAAAAATGAGGATACTGATACATTGAAAATACATTTTTTTTTCCTTACAAAAATATAAGATATAGATAAATTTAGCATACAAGTTAATAACAATAGTACAAAATAGAATACAAACACTAAAATACAAAACAAAAAAAGCTACATCTAAGATGATGAAGTACAATAGTTAATAAAATGCAATAGAAAAGTGACTCATATTGCAAAGAAAAATAAGAAGATTAGAGGGAGAAGTATGAAGATAAACGAAGAACTTCTTCATTGTATTGTTTAAGATTTCCAAATGGTTTATATTTTGTTGGACTTTGTGGATACTCAAATGTGAAGATGGAGATTATATGATTCTAGTCTAATGTTTGGTCCGTTATTTATTATTTTTTTCTTTTTAGTTTTGGACTCTAGTAGTGAGCTTTTTAAATAAGTTGCCTAGTTTTAGATTGGGAAAGATTAGATGAGTTGCTTGTATTTTTTCTTTAAAAAAAAGTACGTATAGAAATAGATACATCAAATTGCGTTTTAGATACGTATCTGGAAAGTGTCTGGAAGTATCGGTATCCGATACGTGTTTGATACTGATTCTTTACCTCACATGAAGTATCTATGTTCATAGGCCATGAAGAATTGTAGCATCTTTCTAATGATTGATTTTGAAGTGTTGGAAAGAGTTGAGTTGTTGTCCAATAGGTTTGAGACCGATCTTGGCAAGGTTTTGACAAGTTTGAAGGTTAGTATTAATAGTTATTTGTTACCCATTGAAATATTAGTCTAATAATTGAGTTATTTTCAATTTTTGATGTTCAATTAAAAGATTTCAAGGGATTGGAGCTATTGTCTAGTAAAATTAACGATGTTTGGACATTTTGATAGGTATTGAAGCCTTAAAACTCTATTGGAATTGTTACATAGTTGCCGAAATTTGCCTTTGGCAACTATTATTATTGAACTTTTCATAGGTTGGATTACTTTGTTGTAGTTTTGAAGTGGCATTATTTGGAGTTAATTGGTTATTTTGGTGAATGAAATTTTGAAGAAATTTTTATTGCTTATAGATAAAATTGGACTTCCAATATTCTCTATTTTTTGTGAAAGTTATGAAAGTTAAGGGAAAGGTATCTGCATTCTTTTATTTTAAATTTTAGCACAGGCTTGATTTGTTGGTAATCTTCTTCTTCTTTATTATATTTTCTCAAATCTTTTCCATCTTCCTTTGTTTTGCAGTGAAAGGTAATTGTTCCTCTTGAGGCTGGATATGGTCAAAAGAGAATGACTTGCTTAAACATGGCTTGCCTGACCCTTAGTTATTGATCTTTAGACTTTAAAGCTTAATATATAGATTAAATAATGTACTTTGTTGAGAGGTTACTTATTAAACAATTTGTCACTTTTGTGTTTGTTGAAAGTTGAGTTTTGTATACAAAAGCAATAGTTGAGATTTTATTTTGTGCAAGTATATGTGAAAGAGAAATATTGTTGTAATTTGTGAGGAGTGTTCATACGAAAGGTCATAGTTGAGCATATGGATTTTTAGTGAATATATTGAGTTGATAGATCTTAAATGTATATATTTATTTAGATGATGTAATTGTATTGTTGGAATACAAGGAAGAAAATGAGAATATCGATTGGGGCATTTAATTTGAAAAAAAAAAGACATATTCTTGACACATAAAAAAGTAAAAAAATTATCATATATGATACGCAATCAATGTCAATAATCAATAAATTTGACATACCGCCAATGTCAAGTGTATTTTCTTTCTTGACACGAAAATTGTATCAAGAAATATTTGTCTTGATGTTTTTTCGGAGTCGAGTTATCACACTATACTTGACACTCGAATACTCGATGCTTTTATAAGTGTCGAGTATACCCTTTACTTGACATTGGAAAAACGTCAAGTAATCCAATTTCTGTAGTAGTGTCTCTTAAATGATGCATAAGTAGGTCTCCATGCTTTCAACTTTTAGAATGAAAAATTATCCTCTCGGTCTCTATATATTCATCTTATCTTTAAGACACATACTCAAATTGATTTTTAAGCCAAAGGCCTTTCTTTATCTCCAAAGCTATTTCTTTCTTTGTTTAATGATTCCCACAATCTCCTACTTTCTCAAGCAACAAATTATTCTTACTTAAACCAATTTTTGAATGGATTCAAGTCATAGATTAAGTACACATTGAACAAAATGGACTTATACTTATGCACCTTCTTGAAAATGTTAGATCACTCTTCTTAACCCATTGAAAATTTAGCTACTCATGATGGAGAGATAAGAACACATAGATATATGAGAATGAATAAAAATCATATTTCTATTAAGAATTAACAAGTTCTCTGTTGAGGTTGATACCCTAAATCTCATAAGGTCCTATAGTTTGTAATTGTATTGTACAAATATCTTATTTTTTTTATAAAAAAATGTGATGTTTTATTCGACATTTAATTACATTAATCCACAAACCAATAAACTAACATTCAAGGTTATCTTCTAGCTTAAACATGTATGTAGAGACATACGGGTGGATCATGTATAAGTGATAACATAAATGGTCTGTAGTAGATGGATAAGGTTGGATACCTTATCTTGGTGACAATATGAGTATGACATGCTTTGTAGATGTTACAATTATTGTAAAGTGCTACAAATGATTTGATCCTGATCATTCATGTGAAGATATGTTAGCCGAGCTATTCTATAAAGAGAAGTTTGTATAAGACCTGACCACGAAATGTTTAGTCTCATTACATAACGCCATTCACAATAGAGACTTACATTTTTCCGACTCAACAAGCCTACTATTTTGGGGATTCATTTGATTGGGGACCTGGGAACACAATTACATAAGAAGGAATTCACTCATTCCCCAACATCGGGCTAAGTAGATAAATTGTTCCCTTAATTGCTGATTTCAGGGCTTGAACAATTTGGTGCCGCACCCCCTCCTGGCCCGAGTGGGGTTTAGTCATAGTTGGACTATGATTTATTGTTCATTAGAGAGATCAGTGGTACTTAAGAAGTTATATGTAACTACAGTGGCAAAATGGTAATTTTGACCTAGCTGTACATACGAGCATTTTGTGATGGGTCATCGTACTGTTTATTGGTTATATCCAATGGACACAGAAATATATATGTAATGCGAAGAGTGCAATTGTTGGGCTTTAGTAGAGAGCCTGACAATTATCGGATGGTGAATAATTTAATTAAAGAGTTTATTTAATTATTCACATACCTTGAAGCTTCAAGCTATTGGTCCATTAGGTCTCCTCGGTAGCTCAACAAGAATTAATGAGAACCAATATTTGGATTAATTTGAAGTGTTCAAATTAATTGAGGGAATTAATTATATGTGATATAATTAATTTAATCTAATTATATATGATATAATTACTATAATGTATTTGATACATTATAATATAAAGTATATATGAGAGGAAATAAATATTTGGTAAATAAATTTAATATAAATATGATTTATGTCAAAAGCCATTGGTGAGAGAGAGTTGAAACTATAGGTTATACTATATTTAATGCAATATAGAAACTATAGGTTATATCTTATATTTGATATAACATATAGTTTAATATATATTGTTGGAGTTGATGCCCTAAAGTCTCGTGTCTTGTAGTTTGTAAACAATATATACGAACTCTTGTGATTGTTAATATATGATATTTACTTCACATCTCGTTGTTTTGCTCGGTTACTTGTTTTATTTGCTTTACCACAAACCAATAAACATAAAATTCCTGGTTATCTGTATGTGACTCAAGCATGTATGTGGTAATATACAAGTGGATCATGTCTTGAGTGATAACGAAAATGGTATATAGTATATGGATAAAGAAGGGAAACCTTATCCTGGTAACGCTACGGACACGGCCCACTTTGTGGAATAGTCACAAGTGTTGTAACTTGTCACAGATGGTCTGATCTTGATCATTCGTGTTGGGGACATGCGAGCGAGGGCGTCCTATACAAAGAGTTTGTATAAGACCTGACCACGAAGTGTTGACATCTCATTATATAATACCGTTCATGACAGAGACTTCTCTTCACTGGGATGACCATAGGTAACATGACCTCAATCCTAAGTGAGTTGGGAACTCTTGCCATTAAGGACAATCCGTTGATTTGTATGGGTGCGAGTGGCCAACTCGCCGATTCAAACCTACCATTTTGGGGATTCGTCTGATTTGGCAGCTGGGAACTCAGATACACAAGAAAGAATTCACCCCTTCACCGAGGCAGGGGTAAGTAGATAGATGGCTCCCTTAAGGGCTGATTCTGGGGCTTGAACGATGTGGTGCCACACACCTTATCTTGGCTCGAGAGCTGTTCACACATAGTTGGACTATGTTGTATTGTTCATTAGAGGAATCAGTGGTACTCAAGGAGTGAGATGTAACTATAGGGGCAAAACGGTAAATTGGCCCAGTTGTACTTACGAGCATCTGTGAAGGGTCATCGTACTCATGATTGGTTATATCCGATGGACACAGAAATATATCTATGGTAAGAAGAGTTTAGTTGTTGGTCTTTAGTGGAATCACTGACAATTAACAGATGGTGGATCTCTTGACTAAAGAGTTTAGTCAACTATTCACATATTGTTGGAGCTTCGAGCCACAGGTCCATTAGGTCACCTGGGTAGCTTGGATGAATTCGAGAACCAGTGTTTGGGTTAATTTGAAATGTTCAAATTGACAAGAGAGAGTTCAATTATATATGATATAATTGGACTGGTTAATTATATATGATATAATTAGCTAAATGTATGAGATACATTATTTTGGAGAAAATTAGATATAAATATGATTTATATCTAGAAGATAAGAAAATACTATAGTAGATATATGATATCAAACTATATAATATAAATATAATATGATTATATTTATTAATTAAATTAATTGATTAATTATTTGATAATTAATCGATTAATCCACGTTTGGATGTGGGAAGTAGGACTGCGAAGGTTATGGTAACCGGCGGGTTAAAGCAATGAAAATAGTTTTCATTTGATAATTCAATCGTGCATTTCGCATTCGCGCACGCCCAAAAAGAATCCGTGAAAGAGCGATCGCGAGAGCCCATACGATAGAAGCTCGTTCGTCTAAACGATCGTCTACTTTACGCGTTTTCTAAACGATCGTATACATCTTTCATAAACGATCGTTCAGTTTTTCCTAAACGATCGTGTAGCTCTACTATACGATATGCATTTTTGTTATATGATTGCAGAGTTCATCTCCCACTTACTTATCGTCTACACGATGCCTTCTCCTCCATCCTCTACCAAACTCACCGGAGTCCATTCTTTGGGTTTTTGACACCGAGGATACCCGGGTTTCTCTTGTGGTGGTGTTATCCCCGCGGCATTATTTGTGTACGCTCGGATCGTGCTGTTGCAACCGACATACTTTTTGGGTGCTGGTAGATTAGTGGGAGGTTATCCGTTGCTTTGGGTTCAGTCGTTCGAAGAGTGTCTTTATCTTGTATGAACCCTTTCCTTGTGTTTTATTGTATTCAAGCATGCCGATAATGAGTTTAATATGCATAACTGTATGTTTGGAATGTATATCGTTTGAGCTTCGGTGAATGTGAAATCGGAGTGATTTAAGCCCGCTCATGGAACTCTCGGTATGAGATCCTTCAATTGGTATCAGAGCCAGGTTACTGATACTCCGATTTCATTTGTTGCAACGAAATAACATTTACATTCATGGTGGATGCATGCCTATGTTGTTTTAAATGTTAATTCTGTTGTGGATGTGCCAGATTAATGGATGTTTTCGGGATGAAATGCCTCGGTTTGTTTAATTCCTTTTACATTTGCGGTTATTTGTAAAGGCTCTACGTTTTTTGGCATAAATAATCGTAATCAGGTCTGTATTCAAAGTGTTTGAAGTCTTGAGTCGTTTGTCGAAGTTCTGGGCAAAGTTGCGGCTCTTCGAGGAAGGAGATGATCAAAGGTTAATCGCATCGTGCATAAGACGCTCTTTGTGATCGTTGTCCATCGCATCATGTAGATGAAGGACTATGCGATCACATATGAATACATCGGTTGAACGATGGAGTATGCGATCAAGAGTTGGTCGTATCAGGTTAACGATCGAGCACGCGATCGCTGAGTATCGTTTAATGCGTGCACGAGCTAGACGATCGTTTAGGTCAGCAAGCTTCATCGCTTAGTAACTGACTAAACGATCGCTTAGTATCGCAAGGTAAATTGTTTACCAAGTTGCACACATCATGTAGATGATGAGACGCTCGCATATCGTTTAAAGCACCTAGACGATTGTTTAGATCAGCAAGCTTCATCGCTTAGTAACTGACTAAACAATCGTTTAGTAACTCAAGGTAAATCGTTTACCTGTCATCGCACTACACGATCGTTTGGACGATCAGGCTTCGTAGCCTCGTCGTCGTCTACGCGATCTCTTGCTAATGTTTCTATCGTCTAGTGCGCACTGAACGATCATCTACCTGCTGGAGTTTGCTACACGATCGAGACCTCCTGGTGGTTGAAGACCCGGTTCGCTTGTGAACCGGTTTGCTCGATGATAAATGTAATAGATAAGGTTTTCATTCTCGTTTTTTGGTTTAAAGGCTCATCCCGGTCCATTAATCTCTTTGTTTAATACATGCGATGTATGCTTTATATGTCATATGGTATGCACATATAGTATATCCCACCTTAGGTTATGCATTGATCATGCATCATTTCTTTATTGTAATTGTTATAATTTAGAGAAGTATGATTTTAATTATGTAAGAGCATGCTCATGCATCATATAGTATCAGAGTTATATTTATGCATGCATAAAAAGCATTGACATGCATCATCTTTATATTATAATTGTTATAATATAAGGGTGAATGATAACATGTTTGCTTGGTTATTACGCGTTATATAAAAGATATATAGTAATGATCGGACATTGCATGAAGCATGTCACATAAGTTACTTTATAAATGTTATAAATGCCTCGTTATGCGCAATATTTTTTAGTTGTTTCTTTTTAAGAGTTAAAGAGAAATTAGAACTAAAAGAAATAAGAAAGACAAGCATGCTCAGTTAGGTTTAATTCATGTTTTAAAATGTTTAAAACTTGGAACACATAGACCTAAGATCATGGTTCTAATATGATTAGCAGCCCTAAGGCTTTAATCTTTTAATCAGTTTAATAGGATTAAATTGACTAATAAAAGGTTAAAGTGTAGCAAATATATCTATAAGGGACCTTTTGTCTAAGGCGGGTTCTGTCTAGGCTGGGTTATTTAAGTTGACGAAAACGTAACACCCCTACCTAGGAACTTACCTGAAAAGGTGAATTAGATAGATTTGATGCATGCATGGAAGTTAAGAACAGTCCATTAAAGTGTTTAAATGTGACTACTTGAACTTGTTTATATTTCATAAACAAACATTGTTCATGAGCAGATTTTAAAAAGAAGACTTAGACTAAAATCAGTAGCCGGATTGTCTAGGTTAATGAATCCCTAGGTAGAACATTCAGTAGGAGGTACTTGGGGCATAAGATCCTTCACTTAAACCTTTCACTTTTCTTCTAAAGTCCACACCAGGAGATCTATCCCTGGCCTCGCGGTACCTTTGGCGTGTCCCTCCAACGGATGGTGTTTGGGTAGGTCAATATCAAGGTGGATGGAGAGAATGTTCATAGTAAGTGGGAGCGGGAAGTAGACAGCATATCCCTCAGTCTCCTTCATTAGGTTGAATAAAGTTACTGTACATCGCTTCGAGGCACCCTGGGAGTGTCCCCTTAAAGGATGGCAGTTTTGCGCATTTCTTTATTTAATCTCCTGTAAGAGGATAAGGTAACTTAGTCTCTTGTCCTAATTTGTCTTTTCCTTATGGTAAGCGCATTAGGGCAGGACTCTGGCACAAAAAACGAGGGGTTACACTTACACGGAATAATTAAAGGTTAACGATTCTGGACCGAAAAATGTTGGCTGTTAGATCCAGTTCCAAGAGTTGGTTCTGCCTAATGGTTGAGAATGTCTCGTCCCAATGAAGGGGTAATTGATCACCCCATCGGTGGCATTTTTCCTGACTCACTGGAGCATCATTGCAAAATAGAAGTCTATAACTTAGGGTATTTGAAACTATTTTGCAAAATAAATTGGTTTAAAAGTGGTTTAGCAAAATCTAATCAAGATTTGTTCGTATTTTCAGCAACTTTTTCAAATTGCTACAGCCACCTTATCGTTGTTAAGCACCGAAAAATTAACTTGCGACAATTCTTCAATATGGAAACACATGATCACGACGATCCTAATCATTGAGGATCTCATGTTCTATCTCACGGAGGTTTGTCCTCCTATTCCAGCTTCAAATGCCGCTCAAAATGTTCAGGAGGCATACGAGCGATGGACAAGGGCGAAGAAGAAGGCCCGAGCATATATCTTGGCAAGTCTTTCTGACGTCTTGGCCAAGAAGCATGAGCCTATGGTCTCAGCCCGTGAGATCATGGAGTCCCTGTGAGGGATGTTTGGACAACTGTCTGAACAGCTTATGCATGAGGCTCTTAAATACATATTCAACTCCAAAATGCAAGAAGGAACCTGTGTTCGTGAACATGTGCTAAACATGATGATCTACTTCAATGTGGCGGAGTTGAAAGGGTCTACCATCGATGAGGGTAGCCAGGTTAGCAAAATTCTGCATTCTTTGCCTGAGAGCTTCCTGCACTTTGTTAGCAATGTGATTCTTAACAAAGTGAAATATAACCTTACAACTCTCCTCAAAAAGTAAGGAGAGGCATAAGGGTGAGGCAAATGTTGCTTCATCCTCAAGGACATTCCATAGAGGTTCGACCTCAAGAACAAAGTCTGCACCTTCTACTTCTAACTCTATAAAGGGGAAGAAGAAGAAAGGTGGTAAGGAAAAAAAGAAGGCACCTTCTAACCCACTTCCTGTCGCTCCGGGGAGGCATCCACCAGTTGCTAAGGGAAAGTGTTTCCATTACAACCAAGATAGACATTGCTAGAAGAACTGTCCTCGACATCTGAAGGAGAAGAAAGCAGCCAAGGCTAAGGCTAAGACAGATAAAGGTAAATATGATTTACTTGTGCTCGAAACTTGTTTAGTGGAGAATGATGATTTTACCTGGATAATTGATTCAGGAGCCACTAACCATGTTTATTCTTCTTTTCAGGGGATTAGATCTTGGCGATAGCTGAAGGCTGGTAAGATGACGATGCGAGTAGGCACCGGGCACGTCGTCTCAACTGTGGCAGTTGGAGGACTTCAGTTAACTTTACATAATAGGTTTCTAATTTTAAATGATGTATATATAGTACCTGAACTAAAAAGGAACCTTATTTCTACAAAGTGCTTATTCCAATGTAAATACACTGTTTCTTTCAATTTGAGTAAAGCGTTGATTCATAAAGAAGGTGTCTTTGTTTGCACAGCAAATCTGAAATTGGATTTATATGTGCTAAAGCTGTTAGCCATTAATTCCTTCCATAATACTGAAATGTTTAGAACTGCCATAACTCAATCAAAACGTCGACGAATTTCTCCAAAAGAAAATGCCCAACTTTGGCATCTACGTTTAGGGCACATCAATCTTAATAGGATTGAAAGACTGGTGAAGAATGGACTTCTAAGTGGGTTCGAAGAAAATTCTTTACCTGTGTGCGAATCTTGCGTTGAGGGTAAGATGACTAAACGACCTTTTACTGGAAAAGGTTTTAGAGTCAAGGAGTCTCTTGAGTTAGTACATTCTAACCTTTATGGTCCTATGAATGTGCGAGCCCGAGGTGGCTATGAGTATTTTATCAGTTTTACTGATGATTACTCCAGGTACAGGTATGTTTATCTTTTGTAATGGAAGTCTGAATCCTTTGAAAAGTTCAAAGAGTTCAAGGCTAAAGTTGAAAACGCATTAGATAGACGGATTAAAACACTTCGATCAGATCGAGGTGGAGAGTTTTTAGACTCCGCATTCCAGAACTATTTGATAGAACATGGAATCGTTTCCAACTCTCAGCGTCGGGTACACCTCAGCAGAAGGGTGTAGCAGAGAGGAGAAATAGGACCTTGTTAGACATACCTTTTTTGCCTGTTGCCATGTTAAAGTATATGGTCTGTAGTATATGGATAAAGTAGGGAAACCTTATCTGGTAACGCTACGAATGGTCATAAGTGGTGTGACTTGTCACAGATGGTCTGATTCTATTCATTCATGTTGGGGACATACGAGCGGGGGTGTCCTATACAAAGAGTTTGTATAAGACCTGACCACGAAGTGTTAACGTCTCATTATATAACACCGTTCATGACAGAGACTTCACTTCACTAGGATGATCATCGGTAACATGACCTCAATCCTAAGTGAGTTGGGAAATCCTGTCATTGAGGACAATCCGTTGATTTGTATGGGAGCGAGTGGCCAACTCGCCGATTCAAACCTACCATTTTAGGGATTCGTCTGATTTGGCAGCTGGGAACTTAGCTACATAAGAAAGAATTCACCCCTTCACCGAGGCAGGGGTAAGTAGATAGATGGCTTCCTTAAGGGCTGATTCTGGGGCTTGAACGATGTGGTGCCACACACCTTATCTTGGCCCGAGAGCTGTTCACACATAGTTGGACTATGTTGTATTGTTCATTAGAGGAATCAGTGGTATTTAAGAAGTGAGATGTAACTATAGGGGCAAAACGGTAAATTGGCCCAGTTGTACTTACGAGCATCTATGAAGGGTCATCGTACTCATGATTGGTTATATTCGATGGACACAAAAATATATCTATGGTAAGAAGAGTTCAACTGTTGGTCTTTAGTGGAATCACTGACAGTTAACAGATGGTGGATCTCGTGGCTAAAGAGTTTAGTTAGCTATTCACGTACCATTGGAGCTTCGAGCCACAGGTCTATTAGGTCACCTGGATAGCTTGGATAAAGTCGAGAACTAGTGTTTGGGTTAATTTGAAATGTTCAAATTGATAAGAGAAAGTTCAATTATATATGATATAATTGGACTGGTTAATTATATATGATATAATTGGCTAAATGTATGAGATACATTATTTTGGAGGAAATTAGATATAAATATGATTTTATCAAGAAGAGGAGAAAATACTATAGTAGATATATGATATCAAACTATAGGATATAAATATAATATGATTACATTTATTAATTAAATTAATTGATTAATTATTTGATAATTAACCGATTAATCCTCGTTCGGACGTGGGAAGTGGGGCTGCGAAGGTTATGGTAACCGGTGGGTTAAAGTAATGAAAATAGTTTTCATTTGATAATTCAATCGTGTATTTCGTATTCGCGCGCGCCCAACAGAATCCGTGAAAGAGCGATTGCGAGAGCCTATACGATAGAAGCTCGTTCATCTAAACGATCGTCTACTTCACGTGTTCTTTAAACGATCGTATACATCTTTCCTAAACGATCGTTCAGTTTTTCCTAAATGATCGTGTAGCTCTACTATACGATAAGCATTTCCGCTATACGATAGCAAAACTCATCTCCCACTTGCTTATTGTCTACATGACGCCTTCTCCTCCGTCCTCTACCAAACTCACTAGAGCCCACTCTTTGGGTTTTTGACGCCGAGGATACCTGGGATTCTCTTGTGGTGGTGTCGTCCCCGCGGCATTGTTTGTGTACGCTCGGATCGTGCTGTTGCAGTCGACATACTTGCCAGGTGCTGGTAGATCGGTGGGAGGTTTTCCACTACTTTAGGTTCAGTCGTTCGAAGAGTGTCTTCATCTGGTATGAACCCTTTCATTGTGTTGTATTGTATTCAAAGCATGCCGATAATGAGTTTAATATGCATAACTGTATGTTTGGAATGTATATCGTTTGAGTTTCGGTCACTGTGAAATCAAAGCGATCTAAGTCTGCTCATGGAACTCTTGGTATGAGATCCTTCATGTATTATATGATAAGGTATACATTTTTAATATATATTAATTGATTTATTAAAAATAAATAAATTTTATTTAATTTATTTTAAAAAATTATTTTTGGGTGGGAGTTGTAACTCCCTCCCTCTCTCTCTGAATCGTGATAGTGGGGGAGTTGATTTTTTTTTCTTCTCCTTATGGCTTTCGTAGATAATTATACAGAACACAGAAATTACAAAAAGAGTTCTGAGATTTTTTTATTTTCTTTCCCTTTTTTTCCTTCTGTCAACTATCTCAAAAATTCCCTCATCCAAAATAGCCAAAGCCCATAAAACTTCTAGATTCTCATCCAGAGAATACAGTAGGAATTTCATGGTAGTGTCCTTTTGATTGAGGGATTCTTCTTGATGATCGGTCTTCAAAGGTAAGGACTTCCAAACCCTTTTTTCTCTTCTGCAATTCTCCAAGCATGCTGTAAATTATATTTTAGATGCATAATTTTTGTATGTTTCACTATAAAATTAAATATTATGTAAATTTTGGGATTTCGATCTAACCCCGTTTCTGCTCAAAGACCTTCAATGGTTCCTTCATTCTCAGTCTCAATAACTTAATAGACAACGAAATAAATGAACAAAAGGATAAAGTGTAAAGAGAGAAATGTATCAAGCTATCAGTTGTTATTTCTTGCTCTATTTAGCCTTGGTATGGCTGATTTCGAGTGATTACTGTGGTGACAATGGACCTCTCTTACATTTCAAAAAGAATTCTAAGTTATCACTTAAAATTTTTTAGAGAAAAGCTTGAAGAAGTGGTGGTAATGACAGAATTTAGGGTGGAGGACGAGAAGATCTTCGGTTAATTTCTTGGCTAAAAGTCTGATGGTAATGATGACTACTCTCTTGATGATTGTTATATGTCTTCCCCCTTCTTTTTTTTAAATTCTTCAATGTACTATTTGAAGTCGTAAAAAAGACGGGTTTCTGCCCCTCTCTAATGATTTCACTAACACTATGCATTTAATTCTATATCTTTATGTGCCGACTGCTTCAGGTCATAGATCCATTAGTTCTACCACGAACGTCTCAAATTAGCTACCAATTTTCTTTGTTTATGTGACTTCCACTGCCCACCCATTTGTCGTTTTCTATCTTCGTGTTTCATCTCATTACATGGTATTATCCGTTGCAAAGTTGGGCATTGAGTTGATTTCTTTTATGTGTTCAAGGCTGCAATTTGTTTGTTTGGCCGTTTTTCTCTTCATTTCATCTGAATCTTGCGCCCAAAAGTGACAAATTTTATAATTTTCAAAGATTATTAGTTTTGTAAGCACATGATCACAGAGTATGATTATGTGCATGGATTTCTTGTCAAGTTAATGTGTTTTCCTCTGGATTTTCCTAATTATCCTAAATAGAAAGGAAAAATAATTTGTATTTCTACAAGTTATCACACCTCCAAATTTAGAATAATACTTTTTCTAAAGCATATATTTAAAGTCTCAACATATATCTCAACTCGTTTGAATACATTAGCTAGACGTCTTAACATGCTCCTTAATTTAAGATTTATTTGAATAGCATTTTTCCTCAAAACTTTATTTTTCTCCGTATGGAAATATTTCTAAACCTATGATGGGGCAAGTTTATTCCTAAAAAGTTCCTTACTCATTTCCAATGTTTTCTTATATTTTTTTTTTCAAAAATGGGCTTATGGTTCAAAATTACAAAATTTCTCTTTGTTATTCCTTTTATTTTTATGTGGTTATGCGTTGATCCGGGCTTCTTACCTTCGTTTTGACTTGCCCAACTGGTGCCATACAGACATCCAAGTAGGAGCAAGCGCCCTTCTCAACTCAACTCTTACCTTAGAATTTTTGTTTTACTTTAGGCAGTGGTGTTGTATATTCTTTTCTCCTACGTTGATCATGATTCCCACCTACATTTTGGCTTGCTCTATGGGTGTCATGCAAACGTCCAACTACGAACAGTTTCCAATCTCAATGTTACTTTTTATTTGTTTGTTTCGAAAATTATTGAGTGACCAAGGAGATTTTCATAAATTTGAATGCATTAGCTCACACCTTTTCCACCCTAAAATTTTGAAGGCATTAAGGACCTCATTGCTGGAATTGAATAATGCGAAGGTTTGAGGTAAAACTTGTGTGCATACTAATTTCAAGAAATGTTTCCTAAGACAAAGTTCTTAAAGGTGTGTGGCGCCACATCGCTCAAGCCCTAGAATCAGCCCTTACGGGAGCTATCTATCTACTTGCCCTAGCGTCAGGGAAGAAGTGAATTCCATCTTGTGTAGTTGAGTTCCCATCTTCCAAATCAGAGGAATCCTCAAAATGGTAGGTTTGAGTCACCGACCTGGCCACTCGCACCCATACAAATCAAAGGACCGCCTTCAATGGCAAGAGTTCCCAACTCACTAAGGATTGGGGTCGTGTTACCTATGGTCATCCAAGTGAAGCGAAGTCCATGTTATGAATGGTGTTATATAACGAGACGTTAACACATCGTAGTCAGGTCTTATACAAACTCTTTGTATAGTACGCCCTTAATCGCATGTCCCCTACACGAATGATCAGGATTAGACCATCTGTAACAAGTCACAACACTTGTGACCATTCCACAAAGTAGGCTGCATCCGTAGAGTTACCAGGATAAGGTTTCCCTCTTATATTCATATACTACAAACCATTTTGGTTATCACTTAAGACATGATCTACTTGTATGTCACCACATACATGCTTAAGTTACATACTGATAACTAGGGTTTTTATGTTTATTGGTTTGTGGTAAAGCAAATAAAACAAACAACTGAGAAAAATCAAGAAGTGAATTAAAATAACATATATTATATATCATAAGCATTCGTACAAACTGTTTTCAAACTACAGGACAAGAAACTTTATAGCATCAACCCCCTTCTGTTTGATGGTGATGATGATGACTACTCACTTGATGATTGTTATCTTTCCTCCCCTTTCTGCTGTTGTTTTTTTTTCTTGCAAATCTTTAATGGGCTATTTATAGGCATAAAAAAAAGTTATTCGCATTTCTCTAATGATTTCACTGATACCGTACTTTTAATTTCATGCCCTACTGCGTTGACTACTTCGTGTCACAGATTCATTAGTTCTACCACGAATGTCTTAAATCAACTACCAACTTGCTCTATGGATTTGACTTTCATAGCCCACGCATTTGCCATTTTCTATCTTCGTGTTTCATCTCATTGCAAAGTGCTATGCATTGCAAAGTTGGATGCCAAGTTGATTTCTTCTATGCGTTCAAGGCTGCAACTTCTTTCTTCAACCGTTTTTTCTCTTTATTTTATCCGAATTCTACCCCAAAAGTGACAAATTTTATAATTTTCAAAGATTACTGGTTTTGTAAGCACATGATTACAAAGTATGATTATACGTATGAATTTCTTGTCAAGTTAATGTGTTTTCCTCTGCATTTTCCTAATAAATAAAAGGTAAAATAACTTGTATTTCTACAAGTTACAATAGTATATTTTTTGTCCCACATTAATAATCACAAAACACTTAGATATAACGGTTGATAATAATTCAAGAGTCAGGGGAGATAGAATGTTGAAGCTTGAAAATCCTTCTATTGTTTACTAAAAGGCTGCACAATTGTATAGACGATTCACTTAGAACTAAATGATAGTTCAATTATGTAAACGATTGGAGGAAGCATTAGACGATCGTTTAGATGACAGTTGACTGAAGCTAGACGATTATGTTGATGACAGCTGAGGAGCTAAACCATCATATAGACAATTGAGTCCGGAGCTAAACAATCGTGTACACGATGCGATAGGAATTACATGATCGTGTAAACGATATCTTATCAAAATCTAAACGTTTGTAGAGGTAAGAAGAAAAAACACAGGAGTTTAAGTGGTTCGGCCGAAGGCCTTCGTCCATTATGCAAATTGAAAGGTTCTCTTTTATTACTCTTCAAAGTATTACAGAACGAATGTCTAGCTCTCTCGATTACTTATTTACTCTTACATTTATCTCACATTCGATTTCCTTTATATATGTGCAGGCAATTCGGTCAACGATGAATTTCTGGTGGTTACAACACCTAACAGAAAGAGGTCGACAATGGTTCAACTGCAAGGTGCACTGTTCTACTTCTTGATTTCAAGTCTTTCTATAATAATCTCCACCTTTGTAATCATCCAGAGTTCCTTTCCTCTTTGTTTCACTGAGTTAGCTTGAGCCAACCATTTTCAAGTAACTCAAACCCGAGAAGGTCCAAGCATTTGCTAAGCTTGTCTAATGGAACAGTTTTGGTTTGCATATCAATTGCATTATTAGAGGTATATGAATCTTTACTACCTCGACTTCCCCTTTCTCAATCTCTTGTCTAATGAAATAATATTTAATATCGATATTCTTGGTTCTGCTGTGAAACTACTGAATCTTAGATAGCTATATTGTGCTCTGGTTATCACAATAGATTCCGGCTTTTGTTTGTGTTATGCCGAAATCGTTTAATAAACCTTTAACCACAAATCTTCCTTCACGGCTTCAGAAAATGCGATGAACTCAGTCTCTGTTGTGGAAAGGGCCACAATAAGCTGCAAAGTAGCTTTCCAACTGATCAAATTGTTCCCCCATAAGAAAACATAGCCCGATAGGGAACGTCTTCTGTCCAAGTCCCTTACATAGTCTGCATCTACATAACCATAAACATCATCATTGGTTGGCTCATTCTGTCTATATAACACTTTTGTCTCCTTGGATGAGCATAGATGCCTTAGTATCCACTTAACTGCCTTCTAATGTCTTCTACCAGGGTTTTTCATGTACCTACTAACCATACTTGTTGCATATGACAGGTCTGGTCTTGTAGAAGTCATAAGATACATAAGAGATCCTACTGCTTGGAAATATGGGACAACTTTCATATGGTTCAAATGCTCTTCATCTGTGCTCTTTGGACTATTGGCTGCTGAAAGCTTGAAGTGAGGAGAAAGAGGAGTACCTACTGGCTTAGCATTCTCCATCTTGAACCTCTGTAATATCTTTGAACAATATTCAGATTGGCTAACAAGCAATCTACCTTGTTTTCTGTCTCTTTCGATCTCTATGCCTAGGATCTTCCTTGACTTACCTAGGTCTTTCATATCAAATTCTCTCTTAAAAAGCATTTTCACTTGCTTCAATTCTTCTTTGGATCTTTCGGCCAGTAGCATGTCATCTACATAGAGAAGTAGATAGATCGGTTCCTTAAATCTACTAGTATTGGTGTAAACACACCAATCAAATGAGCTCTTTTTGAACCCCATCTTGTAGATCACCTTATGAACCTTTTCATACCAGTATCTCGGTGATTGTTTTAGGCCATATATGGACTCGTTCAACAAACACACAAGGTCTTCTTCTCCACTTTTAACATAGCCTTGAGGTTGTCTCATATAAATTATCTCATTCAACAACCCATGTAGGAAGGCTGTCTTTACATCCAACTGGTTTAGCTCCAAATCTTTTTGCACAATTAGGGAAAAGAGCAACTGGATGGAAGTATGCTTCACAACTGGTGAAAACACCTCATTGTAGTCAATGCCTTCCTTTTGAGTGAACCCTTTAGCAACAAGCCTAGCATTGAACCTAGACTTTTGCACACCTAGAATATCTTCTTTAAATTTGTAAATCCATTTGCATGAGATAGGTTTTTACCCTTTAGGAAAAGGTACTAATCTCCAAGTGTCATTTTGATTGAGGGACTTCATTTCATAAGTCATAGCGTCAATCCATTGCCTAACATCTGGGCTGTTTTTTGTTTCTTCAAAGTCGAAAGGTTCATTATTACTCAAAGAAATGGTAGCACTCAATGCTACAATAGCAAAATCAGACTCTTGGTATCTTTCTGGTGGTACTATTGTTCTCCTAGGTTTGTCTCTTGCCAATGAGTAGTTGTGTAATTCCTCATGTGTTTCAACTTGATCACTTGACACATGCTCACTGGTTTCAGCAGCTTCATCACCTTCTAACTCTTGATTTTGAGAGGATGTAAAAGCTCCATGATCATTTTGAGGCTCCACCTCAAATCTAGTGCTACTTTTCTTTGTTACTGTAGAAGATGGTTGTTCTAACATCATGAACATCTCATTTTCTCTAAAGACCACATCCCTACTATTCACACACCTCTTTTCAACTGGATGCCACAGCCAAAATCCCTTTACTCCCTGTGTAAGGCCTAAAAAGATGCACTTACAGCCTTTGGTTTCAACTTCCTTTGGCTTTAGTGCACGTAGCCTACACAACCAAACACTTTTAAGTGTTCCAGCAAAGGTGGCTGCCTTGTCCACCTCTCTTCAGGAGTCTTCAACTCTATAGATTGATGAGGGCATCTATTAAGAGTGTATATGGTGTAGGAGACAACTTCAACCGAATATTTTTCAGGCAACAAGGCATTGGACAACTGACATCTTACTCTTTCCAACACTGTTCTATTCAACCTTTCATCTGCTCCACTTGTAGAGGTGTGTACCTCACGATTCTACGCCTTACTATGCCATGCTCCCTGCAAAACAAATTAAACTTCTCTCCATAAACTCTAAACTGTTATAAGTTCTTAAATGTTTAATTTGTTAAGAGGTATGCTTCTCAATCAAGGTCTTCCATTCTTTAAATCTACTAAATACTTCATCTTTGGATTTTAAAAAGTAAACCCAACTCTTCCTTGAGTAGTCATCTACAAATGAAATAAAGTACCTTGCTCCACTAAGAGATGGAGAGTGAGCTGGTCCCCACAAGTCGGAATGTACATATTCAAGAATTTCCTTTGAAGTGTGTTGTCCTTTGGGGAATTGTTGTCTTGTTGCTTTTCCCAATATACAATGTTCGCAGAATTTAAGGCCATCTCCAACACCCCTTGGTAGAATTCCCTATTTAGATAGCACTTGCAGCCTTCTCATACTGATATGAGAAAGTCTTTTATGCTACAACTATTCTTCAGTAGGTTCCTCATCAGTTGCTAACAAAGCCGAGTGTGCTATTTGCACATCCTTGATGATTTATAAACTATTTACCTTGGTTGCCATCGAAACCACTTTAGAATCCTTAATAATTTCAAAAGTGCTTCCGACATCCCTATATTCACATCCTATGGCATCAAACATCCCCAAAGAAAGGAGATTCCTCTCCAAAGTTGGACCATGCCTCATGTTCCTTATCAATTTGACTAAACCATCCTGCATCTTCAAGGACACAGACCATATTCCCACAGCTCTACAGCTGTTATTGTTTCCCATATAGATCAGCCCACCGTCCCACTTCTTATAAGTACAAAACCATCCCTTGGATGAAGTCATGTGGACTGAGAAACAAGAATCTAACACCTAATCTTGAGTCTCCATAGTATTATGGTCTCCACCTTCTTCAGTAGCAGCTAAAGCATCTGAATAGACTAGGGAATTCTCACCTGCAGCAGCCTCGGTCTGTTTACCCCCCTTGTTCTGTTGGTTAATTTTCTCTTCAAGGCATAATAGTCGTTTTTCATGTGCTCCGTTTTGTGACAAAAATAACACTTTATTTTGGACTTCACCTCCTGATTGATCTTTCTTAGTAATTTGCAATTCAAGTTCTCTACCGTATTTCAATGCAGTTTTGACATCTTTGAAAGATTATGGTAGAAAATTCAATAGTATGAATGCCACATTCTCTTTTCCAATATTATCTACAATTGATTTAAACTCAGAAGACAGCCTCTTGAACTCATTAAGATTATCCGTAAGGGACTTTGTTGCATCCATCTTATAAGTGAAGAATCTTTCCCTCAAGAAAGCTTTGCTCGACAGATCTTTGTTGAGATATATCTCATTCAACTTATTCCACAGGGCATAGGCAGTAAACTGATCGACAATCTGCCTCAAAACACTGTCTGTGACATTGAGAACAATAGATCCATATGGATTGGATTGAATAGTCTCTTTGTCTGCCTTAGAGAGTGTTTCAGGGTACTTTGTAGGGTCCGTAATGGCCAAGAGAGTCTTATACTGCACCAGGACTGCTTTAATCTTTGCTTTTCACAGTTTAAAGTTTATCTTGCCATCAAATTTCTCAATCTCATATCCGGTAGTTGCCATTCTTTGTCTTCAAGATTGACTATTCCGAATCAAGAATTCAAATCTTGGAGATGTCTTGAACTGTTCATTGAGCTCTGATACCACTTGTTGTCCCAAATGACAAGATCTTCACGTTAATAATCACAAAACACTCAGATATAACGATTGATAATAATTAAAGAGTCAGGGGAGATAGAATGTTGAAGATTGAAAATCCTTATGTCATTTACCAAAAGGCTGCACGATCGTATAGACGATTCACTTAGAACTAAATGATAGTTAAATTAAGTAAATGATTGGAGGAAGGGTTAGACGATCGTGTAGATGATAATTGGCTGAAGCTAGACGACTGTGTAGATGAAAGCTGAAGAGCTAAACGATCGTATAGACGATTGAGTCTAGAGCTAAACGATCATGTACAGAGTGATAAGAGCTAAGCAATCGTATAGACGATTGAGTCTGGAGCTAAACGATCGTGTACATGGTACAATAGGAGCTACACGATCATGTAAACAATACCTTAGCAAAATCTAAACGATCGTAGAGGTAAAAAGAAAAGACACAGGAGTTTAAGTGGTTCGACCAAAGGCCTACGTCCACTATGCAAATTGGGAGGTTCTCTTTTATTATTCTTCAAAGTATTACAGAACGAATGCCTTGCTCTCTCGATTACTTATTCACACTTACATTAATCTCACACTCGATTTCCTTTATATATGTGCAGGCAATTCGGTCAACGATGAAGCTTTGGTGGTTACAACACTTAATAGAAAGAGGTCGACAACGGTTCAACTTCCAGCTGTACTATTCTACTTCTTGATTTCGAGTCTTTCTGTAACAATATTAAATAACAAATAACAAATATAGGAAGAAATAAATTCAATTACTTGAAAGAGATGGAGAAAATGTGAAGATAAGAAACAAATACTGAAGAAAAGAAGAGAGACCTAGATTGGGAAAAAGATGGAGAATGAGAAAAAAAAAAACAAAGAATTTTGGGATAGATTTGGTTTATGAAGAAAAAAGTGGAGAGAGGAGAGAAGAACATGTAGGGGAAAAAGAGAGAACATGGAGAGAAGATAGAAGGGGGAAGGATTGGTTGAAGAGAAAAAGAAAGAAAATGAAAGAGAGAACCTGAGAGGAAAAAAATTGAGAAAATTAAAAGCTCCTGAGGGTGGGGGATCCTTTGCATAGGTATTGTGTGTCAGATATGTGTCCATGAACCTCTAATTTATAGAATTTTCAAATCCTTACCGATTTGAAAAAATAAATCAAATCATATTTAAAAGGAATAAATAATTAAAATTAATTAAATATTATTTGATTGATTTGAAAAATAGTTGACATAATTCACTTCTTCAAAATTTGCTTAGATACAACTTTTCATAAAAAAAATGAATATACAAAATTTTATTCTCCCTAAACAAAAGTCTTTTATTTTATTTTACAAAATATGAATAATAAAATTTTAAAATTTTATTCTCCACCAAATGTAAAGATGGAGGAAAGAAATCTTTTATTTCATTTCAAAAAAGAGAAGGAAATGAAGCTTTTTTGTTTATTTTTCTTAAAAGTTGGTCAATTACATTACAAAAAAGACACAAAATTACACAAAATAAAAATTATCATATAAAATTTTAAACAATTTGTGGAGTCCATAGGAGATATAAACATCTAACCTCTTGGTCAATTGTTTCATTTAATGTCAGTTGAACCATGCTCATGTTAGCGAGCATTCTACGGATTTAGTAAATTGCAATTTTTTTTAAAGAAAGTTTAGTTAATTGTAATTGACCATCACTTTTTATAAAAATTGCATACGTTAATATAGTATTCATCTATGAAGCACAAATACTTCATGTGAGGTGAAAAATCTGTATCAGACACGTATCAGATACCGATACTTCCAGATACTTCCTAGATACGTATCTGACACGTGATTTGACGCATCTATTTCTATGCGTATTTTTTTTAAAGAAAAAAGACAGCAACTCATCTAATCTTTCCCAATCTAAAACTAGGCAACCTATTTAAAAAGTTCACTACTCGAATCCAAAACTAAAAGGAAAAAAAATAAATAACGGATCAAACCTTAGACTAAAATCATCTAATCTCCATCTTCACATTTGAATCCTCACAAGTCCACCAAAATATAAATCATTTGGATATCTTCAGCAATTCAATGAAGAAGTTCTTCGTTTATCTTCATATTTCTCCCTCTAATCTTCTTCTTCTTCTTTTTTACAATACGAATCACTTTTCTATTGCATTTTATTAACTATTGTACTTCAACATCTTAGATGTTGTTTTTTTTGTATTGTATTTTAGTGTTTGTGTTCTATTTTGTTCTATTGTTATTAACTTGTATGCTAAATCTATCTATATCCTAGATTTTTTTAAAGAAAAAGATAATATATCTTCAAAGTATCAGTATCCTTGTTTTTTAGAAATATATATATTAAAAAAATATATAAAAAATAAAATGACACATCCTTAGATGTATCCGTATCTTAGTTTTTTTAAATTTTGACGAATCGCCATATCCGATCGTATCCGTATCATTTCATAGGTTTTCATGAATTCTAGGTGATCATGGGCTTGTCAGTCGTTATTTTTATGAAATTCTTTTTTTAAGAAAAATGATGTAGAGAGTAGTCTGGTTTGCTATCATGTATCACATATGCATATGTATATATGAAGACAACGTAATCTTTTTATCTATGGGACTTTCTCATAGACTTTCGAGGTGGTTAGCTCT
The DNA here is from genome assembly GCF_027475165.1 of Benincasa hispida. Lineage (NCBI taxonomy): Eukaryota > Viridiplantae > Streptophyta > Magnoliopsida > Cucurbitales > Cucurbitaceae > Benincasa > Benincasa hispida. The sequence goes on along the minus strand of NC_143482.1, from coordinate 2,867,670 downwards.
TCCTCTTTGGACATTTTTTCCTCAGTCGTGTGAGGTTTTCTGTTGTTTTTTGTGTTATTTCGTTTTCATCTTTTACGATCTTTTGATTGCATATTAACCTTAAACGATGTGAATTTAATTTTTCTTTATTGCAATTTAATACCTTCAATAAAAAAAATAGTTGTTATGAATATATGTATATTTCATAAATTTGTGATTGTAAGCTTTCCATTTAGATTACCATATCTATATATAAAAAATTTGCTGCCTTCTTTAGTTAAAACCATTAAATATTTCTCTATTATATAAGGGTTTGCCTAGAAAGAAAAAAATATCAGATTATCAACATCAAAAGAACTATAAAACAATCCTTAAAATTATGGCTGGAAAGTTCTCTATCAAGTTCGCTTTCTTGGTTGCAATGGTTTTGTTTGTTGTGCTGTTTGGTTCAGGTACAACCTCATCACTTTCCTATCTCAAACATAAGTTATTTTAAAATATTTTTAAAAGTAACTCTTTAATTTTGTTAATAATTTCATTATGTTGGATAACAATTTGATTTTATTTTTGATTTTCTGTTCTTGAAATTTATATACGTTGGTGTTTCTTAACAATTTTTGAGTAGACTTTTCACATTCCTTAGGTACATATTTGAATTATATTCTAATTAAAATTTCAAAAACTAATACAAATTTTAAAAAACTATGGTCTGTTTGATGACTATTTAGGTCACGATTGATAACTATTTTTTATTTTAGGGTTTCAGTTTCTGAAAATTAAACCTATAAAAACACTTCTTTCACCTCTAGGTTTCTTTGCTTTATTATCTATTTTCTATCAATGGTTTCAAAACTCAAAATAAGTTTTGAAAACTATTAAAAAAAACGTTATTAAATAAATGATTTACTTAGGAAATGAGAAAACTATGATAATAAATTGAGAAGAAACAAGTCCAATTTTCAAAAATCAATAAAATAAAAAACCAATGTTTGATTTGGTAACCATTTAATTATTGGTTTTTAGTTTTCAAAGATTAAGCTTATAAGCACCCCCTCCACCTCTAAACTTCTTACTTTATTAGTTATCTACGTTCTATCAATGTTTTCAAAAATCAAACTAATTGAAAACAAAAAAAAAATGTAGGTCTAAAAAGGTTTCTTCGTTTTTGAAATTTAGCTAACAATTCCACCGTTTTAATTAAGAAAAAATGGCAATTATTGTAAGAAATGAAGACAAAATAGACTTAATTTTAAAAAATGAAAAATGAAAAGTCAAATGGTTATCAAACGAGGTCTAAATGATTATCAGACGGAGTCTTAACTTGTTTTTTTTTTTTTTTTTTTTTTTTTTTTTTTTGTTATGGCTTTTAAAAACTTAACTTGGAAGTTTTCATGGTTTTCTATCCACTTCTTATAGATGTTTTTGAAAGCAAAGCGAACTTTTGAAAATTAAGGTTCCATTTGTTAATAATATGGTTTTAACTTTTGGCTCTAAAAAATTAAGCATATAAAATAGTACTTCAAAATATAGATTTCTATGTATTTCATTATCCAACTTTATATAATCTTTTCAAAATTTAAGCTAAGTTTAAAAAATAAGAAAAGTATTTTCGAAAGTTTTGATTTTTGTTTTTAAAATTTATGGAATTCAAGTATTTCCTATAAAATGGAGGCATCTTCAATAAAAGGTTAGAAAAAATACAAGTTGAAATCTTATAAAAGAAAACTGATAACAAATCATAACCAAACATAGCACGTAGTTTTTTCTTTAAAAAACAATTTCTTAGGAATTCAAGTACTTCGGCAATAAAGGTAAAACTATAATTGAAAGATTAATAGAAACAAACATAAATTTAAAAATCATAAAACTAAAAATGAAATCCTTATCAAATAATTTTTTTTTTTTTTTTTGATTTTAAGAATTGACCTTTTTAACAAACTACTAGATACTAAAGGTCGAAGAAATATGTAATGAAAAACTAGTGTTTATAAGTTTAATTTTTTTTTTTGAAAAAACACAATTTTCATCCAGCAGATCTTACTCAATTATATATTTTGTGTATTATACAGTGGCAAGCAAACCATTAGATTTGAAAGCAAGTTATATTAAACAAATTTCATGCAAGACTCGAGCTGATTGCGGTGACCCTCTAAAGTGTGATTGTAGTGTAGAATATGGTCTCTGCTTTTGCCCTCATGACCATAACTCCAACACTCAGAAGATGAGTTCTTACAAAGGAGATCACAATTAAAGTGGCTCTCAAGAACTAATAATGTTACACATTTTAAAAATTAAATAAGCTTGTTGGTATGCCAACTTTATATATATTCCTTTTGGAGTTTATAAAAGTTCAAAGGTTGAAGATTATGACACAATTTGGAGTATTTTGATTATTATATGATGTTTAATTTTTGTGTGTGTTATCATTGAAAAATTACTTGACGCTTACAACTTTTTAATTACTTGACGTTTTTATTAAGAAAAATATCAAGTAACAATTGTTAATAATATAATATTAAATTTATTTTTACCTACCAACTTATATTTTTTAATTAATTGGTAATTTAAGATCATATTAGAGTAGATGGTCTAAGAACGTATTGTGTTTTTATGAAGAAATATCATGTAACCGTAGTTTTTTTAAAAGGACAAAAAAAAAAAAAAAGAAGTGGGAAGTCGATGATTTTTCAAATTTTTTCACGCCAACGTAACATTTAATATTTAAAGAATGTCAAATTTTGACATAATTTATCTGTCACGTTTTAAATATCAAGCATAATTTAGGTTTAAGATTAAATAATAATTGAACAAAAATCATTAAACGAAAGCCCTAGATAGAGTGAAATCACATAGGAGGATCAAACACACACAGTCTTAGCCTAATTTTATGTTAAAATCACTAATAACTTAAAAGTGCAGACTTTCAAATTAATTAGGATAAATCTAATATATTTCTTGCGGATATTATCATCATTCTATATAGCTAATTAAATCTACCGATCGGACTATACTTCACTGGTTTAGACACATGTCTCTTCGATCAAAAGATCATAGATTCAAATCTTCATATTTTAAAAAAATTCATAAAATTTAGGTGTCAATTTTGATCACCTAACGACTTAGTATTTATAATTTATAAATAAATTTTATTTCCGATCAATTTGCCAACAACCTCTATATGAAAATTCATTAAATCATACTACTAATTTTAATGTTAGGGACTAAATTGTTACTTATTAAAGTTCAGAGACTAAATTGTTATAAATTTGAATAGGGGGCTAAACCGTAACTAGCTAAAGTAAAAATTAAGGTTATCTAGTACACAACGACATTTGTTACCTACAATGTTACAACAATTTCAAGAACATCATAAACAAAAACATGGAAAATTAAAGTACAAACATAACATAATGTTTGGTAACCCAGTTCGGTGCAATACCACCTATGTTTTCGTGGCAATATGCCCAAAAAATACATTGACTAATATAATGTTAAATGATTAAAATATTGTACTCATCTCTAAAGAAATGGAAACTACAGTGACACACAAATAGCTTATCTTCATAAATGATTACTTAGACACCCTCTAAGTGTGTAAATATTTTGAATGATCACTTAGGGCTCCCCTTAAATGATGAATGAACTTTTATCTTTCAACATTTAAATGATGACCACTCCACTTGATGAATTCAGGCTCCCCTACTTTTGAGAATTCCTTCTTAAGTTGTAGTAGAATGATTCAATAAGATCTAGAGAAATTATTAGATCGACAGTAGCATAACCTTCACAAAAGTAAGACTGACTCAGTCGTGAACAACCAACCCTAATATGAGAATCATATCCTTTTAAATATGCACAACGAAAAGGAGGAAACAACCATAAAACAAACTCTAGAGAACCCAGAGAAGGAGACAAAATCGGAAGAATAAACCTCCAAGGTTTTTCAGATAAGGAAAAAAAATATTATGTAAAATTAGGAATCCTTAGGACAACAAACTATCAAGAATAACAATTGCAAAGATATCTTGAAGGACAACCCAAAGAATAAGATGACAAAAACCATAACGGATAACAACCATAATGCACTTAAAAATTATTGTGAACACCAAATCTCTGAATAAGTTTTTAGGACTAAATTATTATGTTCATTAAAATTCAAAGACCAAAAATATTATTTAACCATGAAAGTAACTTTAGCAGCATCTATTTAAATTTTTTTCAAGAATTGTAGCATATTATGAATGCGACTTTTTTAAAACTTTAAAAAGATGGTTAACATATACAAAATACCCTTAAACTTTGTACTTTGTATAAAAAACATCCTTGAACTTTCAATAGTTAAAAAAATACACACTTAAACTGTCAAAAAAAAAAAAAAAAAAACTCTTATAACTAGTTTTGGATGGAAATCATTAGTGTTTTGTTTGTTTAAAAAATACTTTTAAATTTTCAAAGTTTAAAACAAATCATATACATATCTACTTTTTCATATAGGTACTCTCATTTTTCTTCCATTTATCCAATTCTTACACCAATTTTTTCACAACAAAGTATAAACCTAAACTTCAAGATAAAGCATAAATTCCCACAAAATGTTACAAAATTTTAAAACCAAAATCTCCTCTTAAAACTTACCAAAATGTCAAACAATTTACAAGAAGAAGAGTGGAAGGGGAGAAAAAATAGAGAACATTGTAAAGTGTTAGGGCATATATCGAAATAGGGGATAAAGAGGAAATAGAAGAGGGTGGTAATGGGTTGTAGATATACGATATGAGCATTTTCAATTTTTTTTAAAGATAATGGTACTAATGCCACTTTGAATGTATAGAGCTATTTTTGAAACTATTAACGATTTCTATTCATTTATTAATTGTAAGAGTATTTTAATTTTTTAAAAAAGTTTAAGCATGTTTTTCAAATAAAATACCTGAATTTGTATGAAATTTTATTTCATCATTTTTATTTTGTGTAGTTTTGTATCTTTTTCGATAATATATATTTCTAAGCTTTTAAGAAACATAAACAGAAGAGTAATCTGTTGGGCTTGAAATGAATATGATGGGCTGAAAAACACACTGCACTATTGATCTTTTGGGCTTAATGAATCCCAGACCCTATCTGAATACCGGATACCATCTTGTTCAATCACAGAAACACAAAACAATGTGCTAAAAGCACAATCTGTGTGATGAGAAATCTCCACCCTACACATTGATGGTTGTGATTAGAGATAGGCACTTATGTGGTTTGTAAAACTAAAATGACTATTCCTTACTTTTCTTTGTTGCAAAGAAAATAGAGAGAAAAGGAAGGAGAGAACCTGAGGGAGATGCTGCCGGAAACCGCCTAGACGATGAGGTTGCTATCGTCTAGCCGATTGGAGGTAAAGTAAGAAGTCGTCTAGATGATAAGGGAAGAGTCGTTTAGACGATGGAGGCTTTACTGAAGATCGTCTAGATGATGGGGTTCAAGTTGATGATGGTCTACGCGATAGGGGTGCCGAGGTAACAATCGATGTCTAAACGCTACATATCGATGGCTAAATGGTAAACGATAGAACAAAGAAGATCGGAGAAGAAGATGAACACGATGATTTATGTGTTTAAGCCAAGAATAGCCTACGTCCACGGAGAAGCTGACGGGAGTTTTCATTAGGGGAGTTACAAGATTGATACAAGATAAGTTGTGATCCTTTCTTACACACTCTGTATATTTTTCCTCTCTTACTTTTACATGTAGTTACAAAGTGTATATAAAGGTAGCTTGAATGTAATTGATTTGTAACAACGTTGAAGTTGTTTTCACCTATCTATAATAACAATCTCTACCTTGAAATAAACTTCAAGTGTTTCTTCAGCTTCTCTGAACTGATTGTCTTCTTCTTTAACCTTTGTCTCTCAGCTCAAACTCTATAATATCAAGGCACTTCTGAAGTTTGAGCTGAGTGACTGTCTTTGTCAACATGTCGGAGGCATTCTCTGAGGTATGTACTTTCAAAACTTCAACCTGTTTTTCTTCTATTTTTTCTCGAATGAAATGATATTTAACATCAATATGTTTAGTTATGTTATGGTATTGAGGATGCTTAGATAAATGTATGGTGCTCTGATTGGCACAAAATATCTTAACTGTATTCTGTTTGATCCCGAAATCACATAGGAGACCCTTTAGCCATAGACCTTCCTTTACTACCTCTAAAAGGGTAATGATCTCTACCTCAGTAATAGAAAGGGCTACTACTGATTGTAAAGTAGCCTTCCAGCTTATGACACACCTTCCATATAGGAAGATATACCCTGATAATGATCTTCTCTTGTCTAGATCTCCAACATAATCTGAGTCAACATACCCAATCAGCTCTAGTTCACTGTCTGGGAGCTCTTCGTACATTAGTTTAGATTAGAAGTACCTTTAAAATGCCTCATTATCCACTTTGTTGCCTTCTAGTGCCTTTTACCCGGATTAGCCATATATCTACTCACCAGGCTAGTAGTATAGGCAATGTCAGGTCTTGTAGACACCATTAAATACATTAAACTTTCCACAACTTGGGAATAGAGGACTGTTGACATTATCTTCTGATGTTCAATGTAAAATTCTCTAGGTAAATTCTCTGTTGAGAGTTTGAAATAATTAGCTATAGGAGTAGATACTGATTTGGCCTCTGTCATGTGATACTTCTTTAACAATTTATGGCAATACTGTGACTGATTAATGCTTAGAATCATTGCTTTTCTGTTTCCGATAATGTCAAAGCCTAGTATTCTTGTTGCATTGCCCATGTCTTTCATTTTGAATTCTGACTTGAGTAAATCTTTTACTTTATTTAACTTCTTCATAGTTGCTCCCGATAAAAGCACGTCATCCACATATAGTAACAAGTAGATAGGATGAGTGTAGGTATCTGTGTTTATGTAAACATAGCTGTCATAGGAGCTTTTATAAAAGCCATTCTTCTGTACAGAATCAATAAATCTTTTGTTCCAGCATCTAGGGGTCTGTTTGAGGCTGTAGATAGACTTTTTAAGTAGGCATACAGAGACCTCTTTCCCTCTGACCTCATATCCCTTAGGTTGACTCATATAGATAACTTCCTCTGGGAAACCATGTAGAAAAGCTGTTTTAACATCTAGTTGCTTCAGCTCTAGGTTATTTTGTGCCACAATAGACAACAATAATCTGATAGAAGTCTGCTTGACCACTGGAGAAAATATCTCATTGAAATCAACACCCGGCCTTTGTGTAAAACCCTTAGCAACCAACCTAGCTTTATATCTAGGTCCTTGATCATTAGGGAAATCTTCCTTTAATTTTTATACCCATTTGGATGCAATTGTCTTGCATCCTTTTGGCAAAGGTGTCAACTCCCAAGTGTTGTTTCTTACTAGTTAATCGATCTCTTCATTCATTACTTCTATCCACAACTTAGCTTTAGGACAACTCACTGATTCTTCAAAGGTTGAGGGTTTTGAATTATTAGATAAATCAGAAGCATTCAAAGCTAAGTAGTTTTCATACCTTGAAGGTGGCACAATGATTCTTCTCTGCCTATCTTTAGCTAGGCTGTACCCTCTCAAATCTAGTTCTTCTTGCTCCGGATCAGTAATGACATCTTCTACTTCTTCTTCAAGATGAGGTAGTTGATCAAAAGGTGATTCAGAGATTGAAGGATAGAACTAGGGATAAGAACTTGCTCCATCTCAATTTTATTATTCTTCATTTTAGGTGCTGAAACATTAGAATTAGATCTCTGCATATACATTTCATCCTCCCTGAAAACAACATCTTTGTTGGTGATACATCTCTTCTCAGTAGGGTGCCACATTCTAAATCCCTTAACACCTTCTATGAAGCCCAAAAACATACACTTCACAGCTCTGGCTGCTAATTTCCCTTTACTCTGATGAACAAAGCCAGTGCAATCAAATACCCTTAGGTTATTCAGGTTAGGAGGTTGTTTGGTCCACCTTTCTTCAGGGGTTAGAAAGTTAAGAGATGCATTGGGGCATCTGTTCAGTGTATAGACAGTGTATGAGGCTACTTCTGCCCAAAACTTTTCAAGAAGTATAGCATCTGACAATAAGCTTCTTACTCTCTCCATTATTGTTCTGTTCAATCTCTCTGCCACCCTATTTTGCTGAGGTGTATACCTAACTGTCTTGCGTCTAGTTATACCATGTTGTCTACAAAAAAACATTAAACTCCTCTGCATAGTACTCAAGCCCATTATTAGTTCTTAGACACTTAATTTGACAATTAGATAATTTTTCAACCATAATCTTCCATTCTTTGAACTTTTCAAAAACTAAATCCTTAGATTTAACAAAATAGATCCAACTCTTTCTAGAATAGTCATCAACAAAGGTTAAGAAATACCGGGCTACACTTAAGGACTGAAAAGGTGAAGGACCCCATAGGTCCGAATGCACATAGTCAAGGATGGCCTTAGTTGTGTGTTGAGCCTTCACAAAACTCTGCCTAGTAGCCTTTCCTATCACACAATGTTCACAAAAGGATAGGCTCTCTTAGGTAGAATTCCTTGATTGGCAAGAGCTTATAGACCTTTGGCACTAATGTGTGAGAGTCTTTTGTGCCAAAGATCTCCTTCAGTATGCTGCTTCTGAGTCACAATCAAAGCTGAGTGAACTCTCTGAACTCCTTTTACAACATACACACCATTAATCTTCACCCTTCTGAGGATAGGCTTACTGTTCTTTAAGACTTCACAATAACCTTCCTTACCTCTATATTCACAGCTAATAGAATCAAGCATGCTTAGTGAAATTAGATTTCTCTTTAGCTTAGGCACATGTCTGACATTCCTCAATAGCTTGACTATTCCTGTTCAAGTTTTAGTGAGGCTGAGCCAATCCTAACCACTGGACATGAGTTATTATTAACCATGTAGACAGATCCTCCATTGAACTCTTTGTAGGTACTAAACCAGTCTTTATGAGATGTCATGTGGAAAGAACACCCTAAATCTAGAACCTAATCTAGGTTTTTATTAGCTTCTTCTTCTGCCTTCCAATTAGAGGTAGCCAAAGCATCTGAATAGAAGTAAGAGTCCTCACAAACTGAGGCTTCACCTGGCTGATTAGATTGGACTTTCTATTGAGGTTGTGATTGCTTGTTTTTCTGCTCATTCTTCCACTTCAAAGTTCTGCAATCCTTGATTAGATATCCAAGTTTTTTGCAATATTTACATCTAACCTTGGATTTTTCTTTCCCCTCTTCAGTTGAGCGTTGTTTTCCTTTTTCCTTATTATTCTATTTTGACTTACCCTTGACAAATAAGCCCCCTGCATTAGGCTTGTCTTCCTTGCTAGTTATGAGCTCCATTTCTCTGATTTTGAGAGTAGAAATAATAATGTCAGTAGTTAGGGAATCTCTCCCATATTTTAGGGCAGTCTTCACATCTTTATAGGAATTCGGCAATGAGTTGAGAAGTACAAAGGCTTCATTATCTATCCCAATCTCTTCTCCTTGAGTCTTGAATTCAATAGTTATCCTCTTGAAATCATCTAGATTCTCTGTCAAGGATTTAGAAGCACTCATCTTGAAGGTAAAGAACCTTTCCCTTTGGAAAAGTTTGTTGGGCTGATTTTTAGTCTCATATAGCTCATTCAACTTGCTCCACATCTTAAAAGTTGTCTCTTGTCGATCACTTGCCTTAGGACACCGCCAGACAAGTTTAAAACCAGTGTTCCATGAACAATTAGCTCCATGTTTTCTTTTTCTTCTTTTGTTGCCGTGCTTGGCAGCTTGGCTGGATCCTCTAGGCCTTATGTGCCTTTTGTTGTCCCAAGATAGCCTTGATCTTGGCTTTCCACAAGCCAAAATCGCCTTTCTCATCAATTTTTTCAATGTTATACCTTGCTAATGCCATATTTGTTTCAAATTCTAACTGAAAAGCTCCAAGATTTTGCTTCTTTAGAATCTTGACTAATCTTGAAGCTTTCTTGTAGGTTCTGATACCAATTGTTGGGCTGAAAAACACACTCCACTATTGATCTTTTGGGCTTAATGAATCCCAGACCCTATTCTGAATACCGAATTCCATCTTGTTCAATCACAGAAACATAAAACAACGTGCTAAAAGCACAATCCGTGTGATGAGAAATCTCCACCTTACACCTTGATGGTTATGATTAGAGATAGGCACTTCTGTGGTTTGTAGAACTCAAATGACTATTCCTTACTTTTTTTTGTTGTAGAGAAAATGGAGAGAAAAGGAAGGAGAGAACCTGATGGAGATGCTGTCGGAAATCGCCTTGACAATAAGGGTGCTATCGTCTAGCTGATTGAAGGTAAAGCAAGAAGTCGTCTAGACGATAAGGGAAGAGTCGTCTAGACGATGGAGATTTTACTGAAGATCCTCTAGACGATGGTGTTCAAGTCGACGATGGTCTACGCGATAGAGGTGCTGAGGTAAATGATCGATGGCTAAACGCTACACGATAGATGGCTAAATGGTAAACGATAGAACAAAGAAGATCGGAGAAGAAGATGAACACGATGATTCACGTGGTTCGGCCAAGGATAGCCTCATCCACGGAGAAGCTGACGGGAGTTTTTATTAGGGGAGTTACAAGATTGATACAAGATAAGTTGTGATCCTTTCTTGCACACTCTGTATATTTTTCCTCTCTTACTTTTACATGTAATTACAAAGTGTATATAAAGGTATCTTGAATGTAACTGATTTGTAATAACCTTGAAGTTGTTTTCACCTATCTGTAATAACACTTTCATTTCCTTTTTCTTTTAAGTAAAATAAGATAAAATGTTTTTTTTTCCACCTTTAGATTTTTAAGAGAATAAAATTTTGAAGCTTTAATGTTCAAATTTCATAAAATAAAACAAAAGATTTTTTATTAACCTACGTCGTAACACTACTATAGTGGAACAATTTGTTAATTTTCTTTCGGCCTATATCATAACATTGGGATAATGGAAGAATTCGTTATTTCCCTTATCTTTACTCACATATTTGTCAACATTACAAAACATGGTCTCATATTTTATAAGATGACCTGAGTTCGATGACTTGAATTGATCCTCCATTGGTACAAACAAAGGATCCAACCCATAGAGAAAATAATTGTTTTGATTTGTTTAATTATATAATTGAAATATTGACTCAATCCACATGTCATCTATGTCAAATCCACCAAAATATGAACAAAAATTTCATTCCATGGTTATATATGTATATTCTTTAAGTTTTTTTTTTTGTCAATATAACATGCAAGGCGGGAGATTTAACCTTCAGCCTCATGGTCCATTGTAATTCCACAATTTATCGCGTATGTCAATATAGTTTTTATCAAATCTATGAGTCCATGGCCTAGTGTACTATGATTTTTATGAAACCATTTTTTAAGAAAAAAAGGTTCAAAGAGTAACTTAGTATCACTAGAAGAATTTCCAACTTTAATGTCGGTTTATGTTATTAAAGCCCTTTAATGACGGTTGCCATTAATGTCGGTTTTTAACCGACATTAAAGGGCTTTAATAACACAGTCTTCAATGTTGGTTGCAACCGACATTAAAGGTCTTCAATGAAATTTCCAACCGACATGAAAGGGCTTCAATTTCGGTTGTAACCTACATTAAAGCCCTTTAATGTCAGTTGCAACCAAATACTTTTTTCAAATGAAACCCTTTTAACCAACATTGAAGTCCAGAATCTGTCCGTTTTTTTTTTTAAATTCCATTGTCGAATCCATTTTTTTGTCAATAAGTTAAAAACGACATTATATGTCTCATGTTGGGTTAGGAAATGTCCGTCATTGTTTTATATTAATAAGTATAAAAAAATTTGCATGGCAAGCCCATCAATATTTGTCTTCCACCTATGAATTTATCCACAAACAAGAATCAATATTTTCAATCCATTACATATACTCATCAAAATATGAAATAAACACACTAATTACCAACATTTGCATAATACCAGACTTTCATAGAATACTTACGCTAAGCCATCATTTCTCTCATTCACAAATATCAATTAATACTAATTCTATGAATACTAAACACGAAATACCCCATGAACACAAAAAAAACTATACATAAATCTTCCAATAATAAACAGATCATGGTTAGATAAATTTGCATTAATTCTGAGCTAGCATTTACATTCTATTGAGACAAAAAACAAGAATTACATCCTTACACAAATCGGCCAACAAAACTTGCTCATTTGGTTCGAATTACGTCAATCTCTCCTTGGGTGTATGCATTTTTTGTATTGAACTACAAAGAGGAAAAAAAAGATAAATTCAACATAAGTTTACGTCCATTTATTAAATTAAAGTTAGTACTATATAAAAAATAAATAATTTACGTACGAGGCTAGTAATGGGAGTAGTAGGATTATGCACTATTTCGTGTATATACTTTTGCACATAGTACCCGCATCCTACAGAATCTAATTGACGAGGGTACTGCATATAAAGAAGTTGAAAACAATTATTCTTATATTTGAATGAACATAAATTGTTACAAAATGAATGAAAATTTACCTTTACAGGTTTCCATTATGGAGAAGACCGATGGTGTTGGAGATTGTGCTTGGCTTGCCATGTTTTCAATCCACTAAATAGTTTGAAAATATTAGTTAAACATAAATACTTCAATTAAGAGCTAAGAAAGTTCAATTAAAATTACATATTTATAACTCCATGAAAATCCTTTTGAACCTTACTTCGAATAGAGTCCAAAACATAAACAAAATTTTCTTGTAGATTGATTACAATCAATATCCAATGATAACTATAATAAACAACAATTTTGAAATATTAGTATGTGTATAATGCAAATTAAAAATAACTTAAGAACTTGTATCTACTTACCATGTGTTATACGGAATGAGGATTAATTGGTCTAAATTAGCCAATTCTAGTTGATTGGCTAAATTTTTGGATCAAATATCTTGAGACTTCACGTGTGGCGATATTCTTGCTTGATCAATTATAAAAAACTTCTTCGTAATATCACGACCACATTCATCCCAAAGATACCTAAACAAAGTAAAAGTTATTATTTAAACATGAAACAAAGTATACATGAGTGAGTCTAGATGAGTAATACTTACGCAATGTATGTCAAAATACACATGTAGCCTATTTCAACCATATTGCAATATTGAATGTTGTAGACCATTTTTAATAAACATATCGACCCCTAAACCATACTCAGTTGACATTCTATTCATTTTCATCCATGACTTATCCATGATTGTAAAATATGCAACCTAATCTACAAAAAAATAAAATAAAATAAACGATCGCACCTACACGATCGCACACTAGTTCCTACACGATCACTCTCCGCCTAAACTATCATCCACCCCGCGCCTAAACGATCGCACACTAGTTCCTACACGATTGCATAGCTTCCCTAAATGATCGTAGTGTGTGCCGAGTTTGCTAAACGATTGTTTACAATTTCCTAAACAATCATTCAGTAAAACCTACACGATCATGTACTTTCCCCTGAGCGATAAGCATCGTGCTATGCGATAGCGCCTTTTTCCCTCCCACTTGCTTATCGCCTACACGATCTGGTCTTCCTCCTTCCTCTATCAAATTCTCCAAAGACCACGCTTTTGGTTCTCACTCCGAGTATACCTGGGGCTCTTTTCTTGTGGTGTTGTTCCCACAGCGTTCGTGTTCGTGCGATTGTTGAGCTGTTGGTTGATTAGGTAGAGAATTCTGCTGCATTGAGTTTCGAAGTTTGAAGAACGTCATCAACTGGTATGGTAACTCTCTCCCTCGTTATTTTCTGTTTAAAGCATGCCTTTAATTGACTGTTAGTTTGCATAACTGTACGTTTGAATGTATATTGTTGTATTTCGGTGACTGTGAAATTGGAGCGATCCGAACGCGCTCATGCAACTCTTCGTAAGAGATCCTTCAATACGAACATCCATGAAGGAAGAAAGACCTACATTAACCTTCCGGAGTTCAGAAAACACAAATCAAATACTCTCTTATAAGTTAAAACTAGTTCATGTTTAATTGAATACCTCTTAGAAGACTAAGGACCTATATGAATATTATAATATCAATAGAGTATTTGATTTGTGGCAGAGACGACCCACGACCACAACCACAAGGAATAGCAACGGCAAACGGCAAAGACGACCCACAGGCAGAGACAACCCACGACCAACTGGCAGAGACGACCCACGACCCATTGGTAGAGACGACCCACGACTACAGATCTGAACACTGACGTGATGGAGACTGACGAACGAACGGCTGACAAGCACGGATAGACAGATGGACACCCTGATTCGCACGGCCAAGGAGAGATAGGGTTTGGGTAAGAGAGAAATGAAAGGGTTTGGGGCCAGCATGAGATCTGTTGAAATATGAAAGCAATTTTTTAATAAAGTAAGAAAAAAAATAAATAAATAAATTCGACCGTTAATGTCGGTTTAAAACCGACATTAAAGATCCGTTTTATTTTTTTTTTAAAACCAATATTATACATCCGATTTCACTTTTTCCAACCAACATTAAAGCCAAAATTCTTGTAGTGTATGTGATTATTTATCATATATGAAGAAAGTGTAATCTTTCTGTCCATAAGACTTCCTTACGAACTTGCCAAGTGGATAGTGAGATTGTGAATGTTTTTCTCGGTTGTTCTAAATGACTTAAAATTCTTATTCTTGATGGCTTTTTCTCTTGGGACCTTATTCTCGCTGAGTTGTGTGAACTTTTCTATTGTCTTTTGTGTTCTTGTTTTTTTCATCTCTGTGTTTTGATCATACATTTACCTCAGGCTGTGAGGTTAATTTTTCATTATTACAATTCAATGTCTTTGGGAAAAAAAAGAACAGTTTCTACGAAATGTACATTTCATAATTTTTTTATTGTAACCTTTCCATTTAGATTGCCATATCCATATATAAAAAATTTGCTACCTTTTTTAGTTAAAACCAATAAATATTTCTCTATTATATAAGGGTTTGTCTAGAAAGCAAATCAAATTATCAAAATCAAAAGAATATAAAATAATCCTTAAAGTTATGGCTGGAAAGTTCTCTATCAAGTTCGCTTTCTTGGCTGCAATGGTTTTGTTTTTGACTGTGTTCGGTTCAGGTACAACCTCACTTTTAGTTGCTTTAAAATATTTTTAAAAGTT
Organism: Benincasa hispida; assembly: GCF_027475165.1. Lineage (NCBI taxonomy): Eukaryota > Viridiplantae > Streptophyta > Magnoliopsida > Cucurbitales > Cucurbitaceae > Benincasa > Benincasa hispida. Next base: position 2,852,526 of record NC_143482.1, on the reverse strand, counting down.
AACTCTTTGATTTTGTTATTCTTGATTGATAATTATTTTGTTTTTTATTTTTTTATTTTCGAAAATTATACATGTTGGTTTCTTTACAATTTTTTGGTAGCCTTTTCACATTTCTTAAAAACACATGTGAATTATATTTTAAGTAAAATTTGAACAACGGCCCATTTTTTAAGAATTATGAGCTCGTTTGATAACTATTTGGTTTTTAGTTATGGTTATGAACACCCCTTCCGCCTCTACGTATCTTTGTTTTATTAAAGTTGTTTTCAAATATAGAAAGTGAAACAAAATACTTACAAATACAGCTAAATGTCACTGGTAGATACTGATAGATGTCTATCAGTGTCTATTAATATCCGTCATTGATTGATTGGGACATTTGCTATATTTAAAAATATTTTCAAGAGTTTTGCATTTAAAACAATTTCTCGTTTTATTATCTACTAATTTTTACCAATATTTTCAGAAACCAAACTAAATTTTAAAAATCATTTTGAAAACAATTAGTTTTTGAAAAGCTAGCCTTTTCTTTTGGAATTTGAGTAATAATTCAACTTTTCTTTTTCTTTTTTTACTTAGGAATGATCAAAACTATGTATGGTAATAAATTGAGAGGAAACCAGTACAATTTTCAAAAACCAAATGTTTATCAAACAAAACTTTGGTTTTTTATTTTTATTTTTGAAAATTTCACTCGTAAATTTCTATGTTTTGTTATTCACTTTCTATATTCTTTTTATAAACAAATCTAAGTTTTGAAAACTAAGGCCTTGTTCTTAAAAAAAAAAAAAAAAAAAAAAACTAAGGTATTGCTTATTAATATTTAGCTTTTGGCCGGTTTAAAAAAAATTAAGCTTATAAAACACTACTTCAACAATTGAGTTCCTATGTTTTGTTATCAACTTTCTAATAATCCTTTTAAAGTCCAAGTTAAGTTTTGAAAAAAAAAAGTTCTAAAAACTTATTTTTATTTTTAATTAGAATTTTATTAGGAATTCAAGTACTTCCTTTAAAATGATGAACACCTTACTTGAAAAAGTAGAAAAAAAAAAGTAAAATTTTTAAAATAAAAACTAAAGCCAAATCACCAAATGGAGCCGAAAAGATCGTTTTCAAAAAGTTTTTTTCTTAAGACAACAAAGAATATGACTAGAAATTCAAGTGTTTCGTTAATAAATGTAAAAGTTAAAATGGAAAATATTGGAAGAAATAAACATAAATTTAAAAATCATAAAACTAAAAATGATATCCTTTTCAGATAAAACCTACTTTCTTTTAGTTTTCGAGAATTGACCTTTTTAAAAAGTACTAGGTAATAAAAAAGCTGCAAGAAACATGTAACGAAAAGTAGTATTTATAAGTTTAATATTTTTTGAAAAGAAAATTAAAAACAAAATTTTTATCGAAGGAATTTGACCTAATCATATATTTTGTACATACAGCGGCAAGCAAACAATTAGATACAAAAGGAAGTTATCTTAAAGATGTTACATGCAAGACTCCATCTGATTGCCCTGACCCTCAAAAGTGTGATTGTGATGTAGATTTTGGCCTTTGCTTTTGCCATCATGACCACAAGTTCAATACTCGGAAGATGAGTTATTACAAAGGAGATCAAAATTAAAGTCTCTCAAGAACTAATTATAACCAATTAATAATTAAGAATTATTTACAAACTTGATGGTTGTGATGATGGTGTTATATATTTTACAAATTAAATAAGCTAGTTGGTATGCCAACTTAATTTCCTTTTGGAGTTTATAAAAGTTCAAAGGAGTAAGATTATGACACAATTTGGAGTACATTGATTATTATATAAGGTTTAATTTTTAATGTGTCATCACTATTAAAAAACTACATTTATTGACGCTTCACTAGATGTTTAAATTTTATGTGTCATCACTATTACAAAAACTACATTTATTGACGCTTCACTGGATGTTTTATTTAAAAAAAATGTCAAGTACCACGTAAAATTTGTCAAGAAAAATGAAAAGAAAAACAAAGGTTGATGAAATGTTTTGAATTGATTCTAATTTTATGCTAAAATCACTATTGACTAAAAGAAATGTAAACTTTCATGTTAATTAGGATAAATCTAATATAAATCTAGAAGGTATTATCATCATTCTATATAGCTAATTAAGTTGGCCAATCTGACAATAGTTCTATGGTTTAGATATATGTCTCTTCGATCAAAAGATTAAAGATTTAAATCTTCACGTTCTAAAAAATTTCATAAAAATAAGATGTCAACTCTTATCACGTAATGACCTGATCTTTAAAATTTATAAATAAAAATGATAATAATCAACCAAGACGTATAATAAAGTTCATTAAATCATAATAATAATTTTCACCATAAGAACTAAATAGTTACATATATGGATTCAATCGTTATTTATTAAATTCAGTGATTAAATTAAGGAAAATTTTCACCGATAGAAAAAATATCACACTATTTATATAAATAACAAAAAAAAAAAAAAAACAACACTCTATCAGTGTCCATCGGTGATAGACTTCTATCACTTTCTATGACTGATAAATACTAATAGATTTCTATCAGCCTCTATCCATTACAAGATAAAAGACATTTTTTATAGCCTTTTAGGATAACTCTTTTCAAAATAGGCTAAGAAATGAAATGAAAAAAAAAAAATGAAAAAGAAAAAAAAGGGAAATGAAAAACCCAGATTGAGGGAAAATTTTTAGAATTAGTGCCATCCCCTCACATTTTCTCTTTTATCTTCATTCTTTCTCAAAAGTGAGTGTTTCACCTTCCTCTTCTAAAAAACATAGATGCCAACAACTCTCCCATTTTCATTTCCTCGACTCTAAAAGTTAGAGATCCTCACATTTCAAGCTACTTGGAGAAGATTTTCTTTGCAGGTAAGAACAAGAGCACTCTTCTTATTCTTCTCATCTATATCATTTTCCAACTCTAGTTGTTGTGGATTTCGCTTAGGGTTCTTTGTCTACCAGCTCATCCTCTCTCTCTATATATTATTGGGCACTTTAAGTGGCATTTTTTCAAGCTTGACACCTAGAGATTACATGCTCGTGGAGTTTGAGGTGGAAGACATGCAAAATGGAATTTTGCATGTGTTTTCTCTACAAAAGGCTTTATTTTTTAAATTTGCAAGACTAATGCTTCCTCAACTTTTGACCTATAATCTTCCATCTCTTTTCTCTTTACTCTCCTTCCTTCTATAGTAAAATTCCCTTATTTTCACTAACAAAACGGTCCCACAACCGTGTTCTTAAATCGGAGAATAGAGGAATTTACCGTTGGTGGTGTCATTCGTGCACGGGTGAGGAAACTTGCAGTAGAGTTTTCAAAGGTTATATTTTCTATCCCTTTGGATTCTTATTCTTGTTTATATTGCAATTAGAGTGTTGTCGATTTCATCGCTTCCGCTGTGCCTACGTTCTTTATGTTCCATCAAGTACAACATTTTCGCTTTCATTTCTCCCTTTTTGTGTTACACTTCAAGGATCTTCGTTCTTCCATCACCCACAAGCTTTGTTTCTCTATCCTTTATCTTTTTTTCAAACACAAGAATTGTTTTTCATTTTCCTACTTACATTTTATTGAATTTGTTCTTAATTTATGCCATTTGTTTGCTATTTTCTTGTTTGCTCTTCAAATCTCGGCTTTCTTCTTCTTCTTCTTCTTCTTCTTCTTCTTCTTCTTCTTCTTCTTCTTCTTCTTCTTCTTCTTCTTCTTCTTCTTCTTATCTGTCTTCTTGATTTTTTCTCATCTCTGAACTTCAATACGACCGAATTTTTAATGCATTTTTCACCTTTTACCTTTTTTTATAAAAATGTAGGAGGGAATTGAAGTGGATGATTTTACATCTTTTTCTTTTTATTAGTTGGTGACCTAGCTTTCACATTAACTTATTGACTTCAGCTTCAATCTAGAGAATAAGCTCTGGTCGAAAGTCTTTTGGGCTTGTTTAATCGGCCGACACCCCTATTTAATTGTGAAATGATGGACTGCTACCTTTGGATCCAACCCCGACATCTCTTTGTAAGACCAAGCGAAAATATCCATGTATTTAGTGAGTAAACTCATATATCCATCTTCCACCTCAATAGAGAGAGATGCACTAATGAAAGTCGGGCACGACTCCTCTAATGTACCAAGATTCACCTCTTTGAGTTCATCCACTGTGGATTGACCACCATCCTCCTGACCTAGTGAAGCATCTTCCACATCCTCTTCTGTCATTTCATTTGGTGACATGAATTTGCACCTTCCTCCTTCTCTAAGCTTCAATTCTGAAGGTTAGTGAAGATAACGTCATGCCTTTTCACCTTCAGGGAGCCCTCATTTATGTTGAGAGTAACAAAGATATTTCTTTTCATCCATGAAGGAATGACACTATGAACCTTCTCGTTACTCCTTGCTTCACAAGATGATTTCTCATCTGATAGACTTTCGATATCCTTATGCCTGAGGCGTCACCAGATTGATGCGTGAGATATCTCCTTCTTCCTTATGGCAACATTCGTCACGATACTACGAGTTTCTCCTTCACCCATTATCCCACTGGAGACACGCTTGCTGAAGTTGTCCTTGACACCCTCATGCCTAAGGTGATAAAAAACAAACACAGAATTTTCCTTTGCTTTTCATTGAAACTACACCTAATCTTTCGAAGATTGATGGTCACTACACTCCTTGAGATTGATAGACGATTTCTTCTTCTTCTTCTTCAGAAGACATAGTCAACCGTCGAAAGGCTAAGTGTCGGATAGAACCACGGGTCATGCGTGGACTTTCTTTCTCTACTTCCATCATGCTCAATCTCTCAAAGACCAAAACACATGTTACAGGCGATTTGATGTTCTTGCTTATACAAATTCATTATATATATATAATGCATTTTTCACTTGTATATATTTTGAGCCATAATTCTCATTTTTCATACAAAATCCTAGCTTTGAAAAATGAAAACAATTAAAAATAATGGTTTCTTTTAGTTGAATCTTTTACTTTTCGTTCTTTTCTATTTTTCTTTCAAAAAGGGCATGTGTCGTCATTTGATTTGTACGTGTTGTTATAATAAATTTTCTAATGTTAATTGTAGAAAAAAAAAAAATATTCTGATCATAAGTTAACATTACTTAAAAGAAAAACAAGCCAATTAACATATCCTTGTCTTCCTTGATAAACAAATTTGAGGGTTGAAACCATGTTTGAAAAAATTGAATCTTAAAGATGTTACATGCAAGACTCCAACTGATTGCCCTAACCCTCAAAAGTCTGATTGTGATGTAGATTTTGGCCTTTGCTTTTGCCATCATGACCACAAGTTCAACACTCGGAAAGTGAGTTATTACAAAGGAGATCAAAATTAAAGTGTCTCAAGAACTAATTATGATCAATAAATAATTAAGCATTATTTACAAACTTGATGGTTGTGGTGATGATGTTGTAGATTTTACAAATTAAATAAGCTAGTTGCTATGCCAATTTAATTTCCATTTCGTGTTTATAAAAGTTCAACACAATTTGGAGTACTTTGATTATTATATGATGTTTAATTTTTCGTGTCATTACTGCATTTATTGATGGTTGCAACTTTTTAGTTACTTGATGTTTTCATTGAAAAAAATTGTCAAGTACCAGGAAAATATTATCAAGAGAAATGACAAGAAAAACAAAGGGTGATGAAATGTTTTGAATTTATTCTAATTTTATGTTAAAATCAATATTGACTAAAAAATATAAACTTTCATGTTAATTAGGATAAATCTAATATATATCTTGAAGGTATTATCATCATTCTATATAGCTAATTAAGTTGGCCAATCTGACTACAGTTCAATAGTTTAGGCATATGTCTCTTCAATCAAAAGATCAAAGATTTAAACTTCACGTTCTAAAAAATTTCATAAAAATAAGATGTCAATTTTTATCATGTAACGAGCTAATCTTTATAATTTATAAATAAAAATGATAATAATCAACCAACATGTATAAGAAAGTTCATTAAATAATAATAATTTTCACCATAAGAACTAAATAGTTACATATATGGATTATTTATTAATAGTCAGTGATTAAATTAAAAAAAAATTCACTAATAGAAAAAATGTCACACTATTTATAGAAATAACAAAAAAAAACACTCTATCAGTGTTCATCGGTGAAAGACTTCCATCAGTTTTTATAACTGATCAACACTAATAGACTTCTATCAACATCTATCCACTACAAGAAAAAGATATTTTTTATAGCGTTTGAGAGTATAACTCTTTTCAAAATAGGCTAAGAAATGAAAGGAAAAGAGATATTAAAAAAAAGGGAAAATGAAAAGCTTTTTGTATGCGTGCAGGTTGAGGGAAAATTTTTAGAATTAGCGCCATCCCCTCACATTTTCTCTTTTATTTTCATTCTTTCTCAAAAGTGAGTGTTTCACCTTCCTCAGCTAAAAAACATACATGCCAACAACCCTTCCATTTTCATTTCCTCGACTCTAAAAGCTAGGGTTCCTCACATTTCAAGTTACTTGGAGAAGATTTTCTTTGCAGGTAAGAACAAGAGCACTCTTCTTGTTCTTCTCATCTATATCATTTTCCAACTCTAGTTGTTGTGGATTTCGTTTAGGGTTTTTCGTCTACCAGCTCGTCCTCTCTCTCTCTTTAAACTATCAGGCACTTGAAGCTATCGATTCAAGGTTAGACACAATATGCCCCCAACCTTTTAGGCCCGTTTTGTTTTCTGATTTCAAAATCAGCTCTTGAACTTTCTTGTTTTCAAATTTCATGGTTATAGATATCGTTAGAGAGACATTTTATACTAGTCAATTGGCTTTGTGAATCACTACAACCAAAATCATATTGTAATCCCAAACCTACGTAGTAGTGTTGGGTTGTATGTCCTAAAATTCGTAGTTTTGTAAATAGTAAACATATATAAAGTTGATTTAGACAAATGTTATTGATTGTTTAATTACTCTAAATCCAATAAACTACGAACCCTTGGCTATTGTCATGAATACTTGGACTTTATATGGAGACATAAAGTTGATCAAGTTCGAGTAAAATAGCCGAAACCGTCTATAGTAATTGGATTAGGTTGCGTACCTATTTCTAGAGATACTATTGAATACGGTCCGCTTTATGATTGTTATAAATGTTGAAAAGTATCATAAACAATGTGATCAGTTTCTTCATGTAGAGACATGTGAGCGAGGGTGTTCTACACGACGTATACGATGATTGTATTAAGACCGTTTACTGTTAACATTGATTAATTTCACTTATTGATGACCAAGATAACTTGATCTGAATCCTGAGCTGTCTATGAACTCCTGTTTATTCGCGATTGTCCCTTGATCCGCATAGGTGAGGGTAAGCCTAGCGTCGCTACTCAATATGCCTCCCATTTCAGGGATAAAAACGGGTAGATGGTTGGGGACATAGAATTTGTAAGATGGAATTCACTCTTACCCATTTTAGGGATAGTAGAAAGGTTATTCCCTTAAGGGCTAATCCCGTGTCTTGAACAAGGGGCCCCATCCTCTCGTTGGTCTGAGAGGGAATGAATTTAGTGATTATGATCCTAAGTCAATTGTTCATTAGAGGGACAGTGGTACTTAAGGAGAAAAGATGTAACTCAGAGATATTTCGGTATTTGATCTAGTTGAGGTTATGAAAAACCTATGAAGGATCAACATATTGATGACGGTTATATCAAATTGACACATAATATATCTATTGTGAGGGGAGTGCACTTAAAGGCTATAGTGGATAGTCCTACTAGTTAACGAATGTTGATTAACTAGGTTAAAGTGTTTGACCGGTTAGTTTTGGATCATTGGAGCCCATGATCTGTAGGTCCATTGGGACTCATTGCTAGCTCAACACGTACAAAATTGAAGAACTAGGTGAAGTAAGAATTTGAAATGTTCAAAATTTGGGTTTTAGGGAAAATTGTATTTTATATTAGATATAATTTACAATTAATTAATTAATTTTTTTAGAGTTTACTTGATCATTAGCATGAAAGTGTTTTCTAAAACTTGATTAATATGATTAATCAAAGTTAGGTGTCAAAGACAATTTAATATGTGATATTAAATTTGTTTATTTTTTTAATTAAAATTATTTTAATTAAATAATTTCCAAAATTTAAAAATTATGTTTCATTTTTTAATTAAATAAATTAGTTAGTGGAAAAATCCAATTGTTGGATTTTCCCACTAACTAAGTGGACTTTGAAGTGACATTTCCCAAGCTTGACTCCTAGGGATTACATGCTCGTGGAATTTGAGGTGGGAGACATGCAAAATGAGATTTTGCATATGTTTTCTCTACAAAAAACTAATGCTTCCTCAACTTTTGACCTATAATCTTCCACCTCTTTTCTCTTTACTCTCCATCTTTCTATAGCAAAATTTCCTTATTTTCACCAATGAAACAGTCCCACAATCGGGTTCATCAACTTGCGAATATTATGTCTAACCTTGAATCATTCGTGCACAGGAGAGGAAGCTTGTCGTAGAGTCTTCAAAGTTTTCATTTTCTACCCCTCTATATGCTTATTCTTGTTTTTATTGCAATTAAAATGTTGTCGATTTCATCACTTTCCCTATGCATGCGGTCTTTATGTTCCATCAAGTAGAACATTTTCGCTTTCATTTCATTCCCTTTTTGTGTTACGCTTCAAGGATCTTCGTTTTTCCATCACCCAAAACGCTTTGTTTCTCTATCCTTTATGTTTTTTCAGATACAAGAATTGTTTTACATTTTCCTACTTATATTTTATTGAAATTGTTCTTAATTTATGCCATTTGTTCACTATTTTCTTGTTTGCGCCACAAATCTCGATTTTCTTTTCTTTTCTTCTTCTTCTTCATTTTTTTTTTTTTATTTGTCTGGTTGATTTTTTCTCATCTCTGAAATTCAATACGACTGAATTTTTAATGCACTTTTCGGCTTTTATTTTTTTTGATAAAAATGTAGGAGGGAATTTAAGTAGAGGATTTTACTTCTTTTTCTTTTTATAAATTGTTGCCCTAGCCTTCACATTAACTTATTGACTTCAACTTCAATCTAGAGAATAAGCTTTGATCGAAAGTGTTGTTGGGCTTGCTTAATCGGTCGATACCTCTGTTTAATTGCGAAATGATGGACTACTACCTTTGGATCCAGTCCTGACCTCTCTTTGAAAGACCAAGAAAAAATATCCCTGTATGTAGTGAGTAAACTCATATATTCACCTTCCTCCTCATTAGAGAGAGATGCACTAATGAAAGTCGGGCACAATTCCTCTAATGTGCCAAGATTTCACCTCTTTTAGTTCATCCACTGTGGATTGACCACCATCCTCCAGACCAAGTAAAGCATCTTCCACATCCTCTTCGACCATTTCATTTTTGGATTCTTTGATGATGGTAATGTGGTGACATGAATTTTCATCTTCCTCCTACTCTAAGCTTCCATTCTGAAGGTTAGTGAAGATAACGTCATGTCTTTTCACCTTCAGGGAGCCCTCTCTTGTGTTGAGAGTAACAAAGATATTTCTTTTCATCCATGAAGGAATGGCACTATGAACCTTCTCGTTACTCCTTGCTTCACTAGATGATTTCTCACCTGATAGACTTTTGGTATCCTTATGCCTGAGGCGCTGGCAGATTGACGCACCAGATATCAACTCCTTCTTCCTTATAGCTACATTGGGCATGACACTGCGAGTTTCTCCTCCACCCATTATCCCACTGGAGACATGCTTGTTGAAGTTGTCCTCGACACCCTCATGTCTAAGGCGATAAAAAACAGACACACGGAATTCTCCATTGCTTTTATTTGAAACTACACCTAATCTTTCGAAGAGTGATGGTCACTACATTACTGGAGATTGATGGACGATTTCTTCTTCTTCTTCAGAAGGCATAGTCAACCTTCGAAAGGCTAAGTGTCAGATAGAACCACGGGTCGTGCGTGGACTTTCTTTCTCTACTTCCGTCATGCTCAATCTCTCAAAGACCAAAGCACATGATACAGGCGATCTGATGTTCTTGCTTATACATATTCATTATATATATATATAATGCATTTTTCACTTGTATATATTTTGAGCCATAATTCTCATTTTTTATACATGATCCTGGCTTTGAAAAATGAAAAGAATTAAAAATAATGGTTTCTTTTAGCTGAATCTTTTACTTTTCGTTCTTTTCTATTTTTCTTTAAAAAAGGGCACGTGTCGTCATTTGACTTGTACATGTTGTTATAATAAATTTAGTAATATTAATTGTAGAAAAAAAAAAAGAAAAAATATTCTTGATCATAAGTTAACATCACCTAAAAAAAACAAGCCAATTAACATAGCCTTGTCTTCCTTGATAAAAAAATTTGAGGGTTTATACCAGTTTTGATAAAAATTGAATCTTTGTCAAAGAAACATTGACCAAAAGAAATTAATAGAAAAAAAAAAAAGTAGTCAATTTCATCTTCACACAAGCTTCCCTTTAACCTACAAGAACGCTATTTTGAACACATTTTTTCTCCAAATTTTATTAAATCAAATCCCGACACAAATCCATTTTCCAATATCCAAGAGCCACAATCCTTCTTAGACCTATCATCTCATTTTCGTATGACTTGAACTATTTGAACTAAATAAGAACTTTATTGGCCAACATTGTAACCTTATAGAGGGGATCGGTAGAATCCTCGGTGTCGTACAAAGATGTATAGTAGAGCCTTGGAAGTAGTCATTGTGTGATCCGTGGTTGAACTCTATTGGATAAATGGTATGCTCGGGTGAAAAGGAGTTAGCCTAGATATGAGTTAGACAGATGGATGACTGTTTGAGGGGATCGGTTGTCCTTTATCCAAGGGGAGGACCTTTTTTCAAGAGGAGGATTGTTGGGAATGCGACCAAAGTCCCACATTGGTTAGATAAGAGGAGGATCATGGGTACATAAGTAAGGATGACTATCTTCATTGGTATGAGGTCTTTTGGGGTAAAACCAAAAACAAAGCCATGAGGGTTTATGCCCAAAGAGAATAATATCATATTGTTGTGGAGATAGTTTGATTGACTTGTGCCTATCAAGTGGTATCAGAGCCATGCTTCTCAATTAACCATGCTAGGTAGAATCCTCGGTGCTGAACAAAGATGTATAGTGGAGCCTTGGAAGTAGTCATGGTGTGATCCGTGGTTGAACCCTATTGGAAAGGTGGTATGCTCTGATGAAAAGAAGTTAGCCTAGATATGCATGATCCGTGGTTGAACCCTATTGGAAAGGTGGTATGCTCTGATGAAAAGAAGTTAGCCTAGATATGAGTTAGACAGATGGATGACTGTTTGAAGGGAGGCTCGGTGGTTCTTTGTTCGAAGGGAGGATTGTTAGGAATGCGACCAAAGTCCCACATTGGTTAAATAAGAGGAGGATCATGGGTATATAAGTGAAGGTGACTATCTCCAATGGTATGAGGTCTTTTGGGGTAAAACAAGAAGTTAGCCTAGATATGAGTTAGACGGATGGATTACTGTTCGAGGGGAGGCTCGGTGGTCCTTTGTTCGAGAGGAGGATTGTTGGGAATGCGACCAAAGTCGCACATTGGTTAGATAAGAGGGGGATCGTGGGTATGTAAGTGTAGATGACTATCTCAATTGGTATGAGGCCTTTTGGGGTGAAACAAAAAACAAAGCCATTACGGTTTATGCCCAAACTGGACAATATCATACCATTGTGGAGATAGTTTGATTGACTTGTCCCTATCAAGTGGTATTAGAGCCATGCTCTTGAATTAACCATGCTAGGAAGAATCCTCGGTGCCGAACAAGGATGTATAGTGGAGTCTTCGAAGTAGTCATGGTGTGATCCGTTGTTGAACTCAATTGGATAGGTGGTATGCTCGGGTGAAAAGAAGTTAGCCTAGATATGAGTTAGACGGATGGATGACTATTTAAAGGTAGGCTCAGTGATTCTTTGTTCCAGGGAGGATCATTGGGAATGCGACCAAACTCCCAGATTGGTTAGATAAGAGGAGGATCATGTGTATATAAGTGAGGGTGACTATCTCTATTGGTATGAGGTCTTTTGGGGTGAAATAAAAAACAAAGGCATGAGGGTTTATGCCAAAAGTGGACAATATCATACCATTGGGGAGATTGTTTGATTGACTTGTCCCTATCAAGTGATATCAGAGCCATGCTCCTGAATTAACCATGCTAGGTAGAATCCTCGGTGCCGAACAAAGATAGTGGAGCCTTGTAAGTAGTTATCGTGTGATCCATGGTTGAACTCTATTGGATATGTGGTATGCTCGGGTGAAAAGAAGTTAGCCTAGATATGAGTTAGACGGATAGATAAATGTTTGATAGGAGGCTCGGTGGTTCTTTGTTCGAAGGGAGGATTGTTGGGAATGCAACCAAAGTCCCACATTGGTTAGATAAAAGGAGGATCATGCGTATATAAGTGAGGGTGACTATATTCATTGGTATGAGGTCTTTTGGGGTGAAACCAAAAACAAAGCCATGAGGGTTTATGCCCAATGTGGACAATATCATACCATTGTAGAGATAGTTTGAGTGACTTATCCCCATCAAGTGGTATCAGAGCCATGCTCCTGAATTAACCATGCTCGGTAGAATCCTCAATGCCGAATAAAGATGTATTATGGAGCCTTGGAAGTAGTCATGGTGTGATCCATGGTTAAACTCTATTGGATAGGTGGTATGCTCGGGTGAAATTAAGTTAGCCTAGATATGAGTTAGACGGATGGATGGTTGTTCGAGGGGAGGTTCAGTGGTCCTTTGTTCGAGGGGAGGATTGTTGGAAATGCGAGTGACTATCTCCATTGGTATGATGTCTTTTGGGGTGAAACCAAAAACAAAGCCATGAGGGTTTATTCCCAAAGTGGACAATATCATACCATTGTGGAGATAGTTTGATTGATTTATCCCTATCAAGTGGTACCAGAGCCATGCTCCTGAATTAACCATGCTAGGTAGAATCCTCGATGCCGAAATAAAAATGTATAGTGGAGCCTTGGAAGTAGTCATGGTGTGGTCCATGGTAGAACTCTATTGGATAGGTGGTATGCTCTCTTGAAAAGAAGTTAGCCTAGATATGAGGAAGGTGGTTCCTTGTTCGAGGGGAGGATTGTTGGGAATTCGACCAAAATCCCACATTGGTTAAATAAGAGGAGGATCATGGGTATATAAGTGAGGGTGACTCTCTCCATTCGTATGATGTCTTTTGGGGTGAAACAAAAAACAAAGCCATGAGGATTTATGCCCAAAGTGCACAATATCATATCATTGTGGAGATAGTTTGAGGGTCTATCAATCAATATATTTGCAAGCTTTGATAAATTTAATTTGATGGGTACAAACAAAGAATCCAAACCCGTAGTGCAAATAATGGCTTTGATTTTTTTTTTAATAATATAATGGAAATATCGACTTGATCCACATGTCCTTTTAAATCTATGAAAATATGAACAAAAATTTAATACCATGGTTATATATGTATCTTCTTTAAGCTTTTAATTTAGGTCAATAATATGCATGGTGGGAGATTTGAACCTTCGACCTCTTGGTCCGTCACTTTTTTTTTTTTTTTTTGTCCAAATTTCTTCTCTTTTGTAATTGATCTTATGAAACAATTGACCACAACTTATCGCTTACATCAACATAGTTTTTATAAAATCTATGAGTCCATGGCTAGTGTGCGGCTATGTTTATGAAACCATTTTTTTTATAAAAAAAAAGGTTCAAAGAGTAACTTAGTATGCTATTATTTATCATATATAAAGAAAGTGTAATCTTTCTATTCACGAGGCTTCCTTACTATCTTTGCAAGTGGTTAGTGAAGTAGTGAATTTTGTTCACTGTTGTTCAAAACAACTTAAAATTTTTATTTTTAATTGCTCTCTCTTGAGACCTTATTCTCGATGAGTTTTTTGAGTTTTTCCATTGTCTTTATGTGTTCTTGTTTTTTCATCTCTTAATTGTATTCTGATCATGCATTTGCCTCAGCCTATGAGGATAATTTTTCATTATTGCAATTCAATGTCTTTTGAAAAAAAACAGTTTTTATGATAGGTACATTTCATAATTTTGTGATTATAACCTTTCCATTTAGATTGTCATATCCATATATAAAAAATCTGCTACCTTATTTAGTTAAAACCAATAAATATTTCTCTAATATATAAGGGTTTGTCTAGAAAGAAAAAAAAAATTCAAATTATCAACATCAAAAGTATTGCATATAAGTTCAACAAGAAACTTGTAACGAAAAGTAGTGCTTATAAGTTTAATTATTTTTTTTTAAAAAAAAAAACAGAAAATAAAAAATAAAATTGTTATCGAATGGATTTGACCTAATCATATATTTTGTATATACGATGACAAGCAAACCATGTTTTGAATTTATTCTAATTTTATGATTAAATGTCAAGTACCAGATAAAAATTATCAAGAAAAATGAAAAGAAAAACAAAGGGTGATGAAATGTTTTGAATTTATTCTAATTTTATGTTAAAATCAATATTGACTAAAAAATATAAACTTTCATGTTAATTAGGATAAATCTAATATATATCTTGAAGGTATTATCATCATTCTATATAGCTAATTAAGTTGGCCAATCTGACTACAGTTCAATAGTTTAGGCATATGTCTCCTCAATCAAAAGATCAAAGATTTAAATCTTCACGTTCTAAAAAATTTCATAAAAATAAGATGTCAATTTTTATCATGTAACGAGCTAATCTTTATAATTTATAAATAAAAATGATAATAATCAACCAACATGTATAAGAATGTTCATTAAATAATAATAATAATTTTCACCATAAGAATTAAATAGTTACATATATGGATTCAACCGTTATTTATTAATGGTCAGTGATTAAATTAAGAAAAATTTTCACAAATAGAAAAAATGTCACACTATTTATAGAAATAACAAAAAAAAAACACTATATCAGTGTTCATCGGTGGTAGACTTCCATGAGTTTGTATAACTGATCAACACTAATAGACTTCTATCAGCATCTATCCACTACAAGAAAAAGACATGTTTTATAGCGTTTGAGAGTATAACTCTTTTCAAAATAGGCTAAGAAATGAAATGGAAGATCAACACTAATATCGTCGTTGGTGTCGTTCGTGCACAGGAAAGGAAACTTGCAGTGGAGTCTTCAAAGTTTTCATTTTCTACCCCTCTACATGCTTATTCTTGTTTTTATTGTAATTAGAATGTTGTCGATTTCATCACTTTCGCTGTGCATGCAGTCTTTATGTTCCATCAAGTAGAACATTTTCGCTTTCATTTCATTCCCTTTTTGTGTTACATTTCAAGGATCTTCGTTCTTCCATCATCCAAAAGGTTTTGTTTCTCTATCCTTTATGTTTTTTCAAGTACAAGAATTGTTTTTCATTTTCCTGCTTATATTTTATTGAAATTGTTCTTAATTTATGCCATGTGTTCACTATTTTCTTGTTTGTACCACAAACCTTGATTTTCTTTTCTTTTCTTTTTTTTTTTATCTGTCTTGTTCATTTTTTCTCATCTTTGAACTTCAATACGACCGAATTTTTAATGCACTTTTCGGCTTTTACTTTTTTTGATAAAAATGTAGGAGGGAATTAAAGAAGAGGATTTTACATCTTTTTCTTTTTATAAATTGTTGACCTAGCCTTCACATCAACTTATTGACTTCAGCTTCAATCTAGAGAATAGGCTCTGGTCGAAAGCGTCGTTGGGATTGCTTAATCGATCGACACCCCTGTTTAATTACGAAATGATGGACTGGTACCTTTAGATCCAGTCCCGACATCTCTTTGTAAGACCAAGCAAAAATATCCCTGTATGTAGTGAGTAAACTCATATATTCACCTTCCTCCTCACTAGAGAGAGATGCACTAATGAAAGTCAGGCACAACTCCTCTAATGTGCCAAGATTTCACCTCTTTGAGTTCATCCACTGTGGATTGACCACCATCCTCCAGACCAAGTGAAACATCTTCCACATCCTCTTCGGCCATTTCATTTTTGGACTCTTCGATGATGGTAATGTGGTGACATGAATTTTCACCTTCCTCCTACTCTAAGCTTCCATTCTGAAGGTTATTGAAGATAACGTCATGTCTTTTGACCTTCAGGGAGCCCTCTCTTGTGTTGAGAGTAACAAAGATATTTCTTTTCATCCATGAAGGAATGGCATTATGAACCTTCCCGTTACTCCTTGCTTCACTAGATGATTTCTCACCTGATAGACTTTTGGTATCCTTATGCCTGAGGCGCTGCCAGATTGACGCACCAGATATCAACTCCTTCTTCCCTATAGCTACATTGGGCACGACACTGCGAGTTTCTCCTCCACCCATTATCCCACTGGAGACACGCTTGTTGAAGTTGTCCTCGACACCCTCATGTCTAAGGCGATAAAAAACAGACACATGGAATTTTCCTTTACTTTTATTTGAAACTACACCTAATCTTTCGAAGAGTGATGGTCACTACATTACTGGAGATTGATGGACGATTTCTTCTTCTTCTTCAGAAGGCATAGTCAACCTTCGAAAGGCTAAGTGTCAGATAGAACCACGGGTCATGCGTGGACTTTCTTTCTCTACTTCCGTCATGCTCAATCTCTCAAAGACCAAAGCACATGCTACAGACGATCTGATGTTCTTGTTTATACATATTCATTATATATATATATAATGCATTTTTCACTTGTATATATTTTGAGCCATAATTCTCATTTTTTATACATGATCCTGGCTTTGAAAAATGAAAACAATTAAAAATAATGGTTTCTTTTAGCTGAATCTTTTACTTTTCGTTCTTTTCTATGTTTCTTTAAAAAAGGGCACGTGTCGTCATTTGACTTGTACATGTTGTTATAATAAATTTAGTAATATTAATTGTAGGAAAAAAAAAAAAGAAAAAATATTCTTGATCATAAGTTAACATCACCTAAAAAAAACAAGCCAATTAACATAGCCTTGTCTTCCTTGATAAACAAATTTGAGGGTTTATACCATGTTTGATAAAAATTGAATCTTTGTCTAAGAAACATTGACCAAAAGAAATTAATAGGAAAAAAAAAAAAAGTCAATGTCATCATCACACAAGCTTCCCTTTAACCTACAAGAACGCTATCTTGAACACATTTTTTCTTCAAATTTCATTAAATCAAATCCCGACACAAATCCATTTTCCAATATCCAAGAGCCACATTTCTTCTTAGACCTATCATCTCATTTTCGTATGACTTGAGCTATTTGAACTAAATAAGAACTTTATTGACCAACACTTTAACCTTATAGAGGGGCAATTGATTATTTGTCTATTAACCTACGTCATAACACTATTATAGTGGAAGAATTTGTTATTTGTTTTTTGCCTCTACCATAACATTGTGATAATGGAAGAAGCCATTATTTTCCTTATTTTTACCTGTCAAGTGGTATCAGAGCCATGCTCCTGAATTAAGCATGCACGTTAGAATCCTCGATGCCAAACAAAGACGGAGTCATGCTCGGTAGAATCCTCGGTGCCGAACAAAGATGGAGTCTTGGAAGTAGTCATGGTGTGATCTGTGGTTGAACTCTATTGGATAGGTGGTATGCTCGAGTGAAAAGGAGTTAGCCTAGATATAAGTGAGAATGACTCTCCATTGGTATGAGGCCTTTTGGGGTGAATCCAAAAGCAAAGCCATGAGAGTTTATGCCCAAAGTGGACAATATCATACCATTGTGGAGATAGTTTGAGGGTCGTTGACCCTATCATTACCCATATATTTGCTAACTTTACAAAGCATGGTCTCATGTTCTATAAGATAATCTAAATTCGACAAATTGAATTTGATGGTACAAACAAAGAATCCAAACCGTAATGCAAATAATGGCTTTGATTTTTTTTTTTTTTTTAATAATATAATGGAAATATCAACTTGATCCACATGTCCTTGTCAAATCTATGAAAATATGAACAAAAATTTAATACCATGGTTATACATGTATATTCTTTAAGCTTTTAATTTAGGTGAATAATACGCATGGTAGAAGATTTGAACCTTCGGCCTCTTGGTCCGTCACTTTGTTTTTTCTTTTGTCCAAGTTATTTGTTTTTTTTTTTTTTTTTTTTTTGTCCAAATTTCTTCTCTTTTGTAATTGATCTTATGAAAAAAGTGACCACAATTTATCGCGTACATGAACAGAGGTTTTATGAAATCTATGGATCCATGGGCTAGTGTGCGGCTATGCTTAAGAAACCATTTATTTATATAAAAAAAAAAAAAAAAAATGAAAGAGTAACTTGGTATGCTATTATTTATCATATATAAAAAAAGTATAATCGTTCTATTCACGAGGCTTCTTTGTGGACTTCGAAAGTGGTTAGTGAGGTAGTGAATTTTTTTCAACTGTTGTTCAAAATGACTTAAAATTTTTATTTTTAATTGCTCTCTCTTGAGACCTTATTCTCGTTGAGTTTTGTGAGCTTTTCCATTGTCTGTATGTGTTCTTGTTTTTTCATCTCTTATGATTGTATTTTGATCATGCATTTACCTCAGTCTATGAGGATAATTTTTCATTATTGCAATTCAATGTCTTTGGAAAAAAAACAGTTTTATAATATGTGCATTTCATAATTTTGTGATTATAACCTTTCCATTTAGATTGCCATATCCATATATAAAAAATCTGCTACCTTATTTAGTTAAAACCAATAAATATTTCTCTATTATATAAGGGTTTGTCTAGAAAGAAAAAAAAATCAAATTATCAACATCAAAAGAACTATAAAACAATCCTTAAAACTATGGCTGGAAAGTTCTCTATCAAGTTAGCTTTCTTGGTTGCAATGGTTTTGTTTTTCGCTGTATTTGGTCCAGGTACAAACTCACTTTTAGTTGGTTTAAAATCTTTTTAAAGGTTAAATCATTGATTTTTTTTATTCGTGGTCGAACTATTTTGTTTTTAATTTTTCTATTCTCGAAAGTTATAAATACTTATTTACTTATAATTTTCTAATTTGTTTATGGTTTTTTTGTTTTCGAAAATTATAAATGTTTATAAGAAATTTGCAACAAAAAGTATTATTTATAAGTTCAAATAAAAAAGCTACAAGAAACTTGTAACGAAAAGTAGTGTTTATAAGTTTAATTTTTTTTTAGAAAAAAGAAAATTAAAAAGAAATTTGTTATTGAGCGGATTTGACCTAATCATATATTTTGTATATACAGTGGCAAGCAAAGCATTAGATACAAAAGGAAGTTATCTTAAAGATGTTACATGCAAGACTCCATCTGATTGTCCCGACCCTCAAAAGTGTGATTGTGATGTAGATTTTGGTCTTTGCTTTTGCCATCGTGACCACAAGTTGAACACTCGGAAGATGAGTTATTACAAAGGAGATCAAAATTAAAGTGTCTCTCAAGAACTAATTATAATCAATTAATAATTAATAATTATTTACAGACTTGATGGTTGTGATGATGGTGTTATAGATTTTACAAATTAAATAATCTAGCTGGTAAGCCAACTTAATTTCCTTTTGGAGTTTATAAAAGTTCAAAGGAATAAGATTATTACACAATTTTGAGTACTTTGATTATAATATGATGTTTAATTCTTTGTGTCATTACTGACGCTTGCAACTTTTTAGATACTTGATGTTTTTATTGAAAAAAGATGTCAAGTCCCAGGTAAAAATTATCAAGAAAAATTAAAAGAAAAACAAAGGTTGACGAAATGTTTTGAATTTATTCTAATTTTATTTCAATTCTACTCCTAAAAGGTGAAGCTTGGGACATAGAATTGTAATAGTGTGTCAGATATGCATGAGCATACAATGCGCAAAATGAAATAATAAAACAATAGAAATAAAGAAAAACATATAAATAAATCAAGAAAAATTAAAAGAAAAACAAAGCTTCACCTTTTGGGGACCATTTTATCTTTTTAGGATTAGAATTATACCCTCGTTGTATCTCTTATTAGATTTATTTATGGTTCAAAGGAGAAATTATTCAAAAAAAAAAAGGATTTTTCTAAATGAAAAGGGGAGAGTGATGTTATGAGTTCACACTCTTAGAATCGCTACATTCTATGAGTTCACATTTTATAATATTTAATGCTAACTATTATAGAAGAAATAAGAAAATGAACCCTTGGGTTTACCAGTGCGCAGAAGATTTTGAACTTGACAACTGGAGCATCTTAGAATCGCCATCATTTGTTATTAAGATGTCAAAGTAATTGTTTAATTATATTTTCATCATTGGTTGTTTTGATAATTTAAGTTTTTTGTTATGTCAAAATTTAAGTTCATTTCTTTTGTTTCCGTTGATTTTCAACTCCTTAACCTTTTGTTTAGTCAAATTTAATTATTAATGAAAGTTTCTGATTACGCTTCTTAACTTGTTTTTGCACATTTCACTTCAAGAAAAATATTTACTATTCCAGTTCTTTTCTTTTCGTTTCTCCACACCAGATAATCAACATCTTAACAGTGACATTGAATATGAATATGAAAACAATTTCCCACGCGAATTTGAAACTCATGTATACAATGTCGAGTCTGATGAAGGGATGAGTGAAGAGGAAGAGGAAGAAAATATAGAGCCAACTTCTAAGTTATTGAGAATGATAGAGCTAGAAGAATAAGCATTAGGACCTCATGAAGAACGGGATAGAGGAAATTAACTTGGGATCACAGACAGAGGTTAAGGAAGTTGAAATCGGCACTAACATCTCCGCAGAAACTGACCAGAAGTTAATTGATACAAATTAAAGTACATGAATGTTTTTGCATGGTTTTATCAAGATATGTCAAGACTTGATACAAATTAGTGTTGCATCGTGTACCACTTTAACTCGAGTGTAAACCTTTGAAACAAAAGTTATGTAGAATGAAGTCGGATATGTTAATAAAGATAAAGCATGAGATCCAAAAATAAATCGACGTAGGGTTTATGACTATGGGCAATTACCCGATTGTGAAGCGGAGATTTGAATAGGACAAACCCTAATAAAAATTTTCACTCCTCCATATTGATGTATTAGTTGACAACACTGCTGGTTTTTCTACCTTTTCCTTCATGCATAATCAAATCGGAATGGTGCTTGATGATAGAGAGAAAACTACGTTCATCACAGTGTGGGGAACTTTTCGCTACAAGGTGATGTCGTTTGGTCTAAAAAATATTGGGGCAACCGAACAACGAGCCATGGTCACTCTGCTTCATAACTTGATGCACAAAGAAATCGATGTCTATGTGGATGATATGATTGTGAAATCAAAACATGAAAAAAAGCATCCTATTGTTCTCCGCAAATTATTTGATGGATTGAGAAAATTCAAATAGAACTTAACCCAAATAAATGCATATTTGGGGCAATGTTCGAAAAACTGCTAGGATTCATGGGTCCTTTAAGAAAGGATCAAAGTAGATCCTGACAAAGTTAGAGCAATCATGGAGATGCCACCTCCACAAACTCATAAGGAAGTTAGAGGATTTCTAAGATGATTAAACTACATTGCAAGGTTCATATCACATTCGACGACGACATGTGAACCTATCTTTAAACTACTTCATAAATATAATGATGGGGTTTGGAATGAAAATGGTTAAACTGCCCTTGACAAAATTAAGTTGTATCTACAGAGCCCACCAATCCTTGTACCACCTGTTCCGAGATGCCTTCTCATCTTGTACCTCACATTGAATTATAAAGGCAATGGGTTGTGTACTAGGGCAACCTGATGAATTTGGTAGAAGAGAGTGGGCTATGAATTATTTGAACAAGAAATTTACCAATTGTGAAATAAGGTATTCATCAATGGAGAAAACTTGTTGTGCTTTAGCCTGGGCTACACATTGTATAAGAAAGTACATGTTGTATCACATGACATGGTTCATTTCAAAGATGGATCCAATCAAGTATATCTTTGAGAAGTCATCTTTGTCAGGATGGATTGCTAGATGACAAGTTTTTTTATCTGAATATTATATTATATTTGCTATTCAGAAGTCAATTAAGGGAAGTTCCTTGGTAGAATATCTAGCATAGCAACCCATAGACGATTATGAACCAATGGAGTTTGATGAATATATTTTCACTATATCCATAGAAGATGAAATGTAAGAACTTGAAACATGGACCATGTTTTTCGATGGGGCGTCAAATAGGTTGGGACATGGAATAGGCACAATACTAATATTAACAAAGAAAGAGCTATTCCCATTCATCGTCAAATTATGTTTTGATAAACTCATAATATGACTGAATATGAGGTGTGTTCGATGGGCATCCAAACCACATTTAACATGCAAATCAAAAAGCTCAAATTCCTAGGAGACTCTTTGTTAGTAATTCAACAATTGAGAAGAAAATAGGAAACAAAAGACACAAAGCTTTTACCTTACAAACAATTAATAACAAGTTTGTCTCAAATGTTTTATCAAATTACGTTCGATTGTTTGCCTAGTGAGAATAATCAAATAGCAGATGCCTTGGCCACTTTAGTAGTCATGTTCAGTATAGATTTGAATGAGGAGGTGAGCCCAATGAAAATTGAGAAACAAGATGTCCCTGACTCTTATAATGAACATTGAAGAAAAACCAAATAGCCAATCTTGGTTTCATGATATTAAGCAGTACTTGAAATTCAAAGAATATCCCTCTAATGCATCATAGAGTGATAAACGAACTTTTCGACGGTTGGCAATGAAATTCTTTTTGAATAGAGAGACGTTGTATAAAAGAAGTCATGATATGGTACTTTTAGATGTGTAGACACTAGTGAAGCTAAGCAAGTTATGAAAGAAGTCCATGAAGGGATCTGTGGCACACACGCCAATGGGCATTTAAGGCCAAACAAATCTCTAGGGCTTGTTTTTATTGGATGACCATGGAAACAAATTGCATAGAATACGCAAGAGCATATCACGATTGTCAAATATATGCAGATAATGTCCACACCCCTTCATCTAACTTGCACGTTTTAACAGCTCCATGGCCTTTTTCCATGTGGGGAATGGACGTTATGGACCCTATTCATCCTAAGGCTTCAAATGGGCATCGATTCATCTTAGTAGTGTTGGGATTGGTGTCCTAAATCTCTCTAGTATTCTCGTAGTTTATAAACCTTGTATAAACAAATTGTTATTAATAAAATAATTATTATTTTATGAGCATATACTTAATCCAGTAAACTAAGATCCTGGGTTATTTTATATAATTTAAACATGTGTGCAGAGACATACAGGTGGATCATATTTAAATAATAACCTAAACGATCTAAGTAGGTAGATAATGTTGGGGACCTTATCCTGATGACACTACGGATACGACCCACTTTGTAGATGTTACAATTGTTGTAAAGTGCTACAAATGATATGATCATGATCATTCATGTGGAGACATGTGAGCAGGGGTATCCTATACAAAGAGTTTGTATAAGACTGGACCACGAAATGACTAATTTCATTATATAACGCTGTTAATAATAGAGACTTACATTTCACCAAGATGACCATAAGTGACATGACTGGAATCTTAAGTAAGTTGTAAACTTGATTTATATGGGTGAGAGTGGCCAGATTTTCAACTCAAAATTCCTACCATTTTGAGGATTCGTCTGATTGAGGTGTTGGGAACACAGCTAAACTAGATAAAATTCACTCCTTCCTTAATATCAGGGTAAGTAGATAAATTGCTCCCTTATAGGATGATTCCGGGACTTAAAAAATGTTGTCACACCCACTCATGGCCTGAGACAGACTTGGTCATAGTTGGACTATGAGTTATTGTTCATTAGAGGGATCAGTGGTACCTGAGGAGTTAAATGTAACTATAGGGGCAAAACGGTAATTTTGGCTCAACTGTACTTATGAGCAATTTATGAAGGATCATCGCACTGTTGACTGATTATATCCAATGGACACTGAAATATATCTGTAGTACGAAGAGTGCAGCTGTCGGTCTTTAGTAGAGTGACCAAGAGTTAATGGATTTTGGGTAATTTAATTAAAGAGTTTAATTAATTATCCAAATATCATTGGAGCTTCGATCTACATGTTCATAAGGACCCTTTATAGCTCAACAAAGATGTTTTAGAATTATTTTTGGATTAATTTGAATTGTTCAAATTAAATGAGGGAATTAATTATATATGATATAATTAATTAAATTAATTATATATGATATAATTAATATAATTTATTTGATACATTATAATACAAAAAAAAATTATTTAGAGAGAAATTAAATAGTTGAATATGATTCAAATACTAATTATATGATGAGATTCATATAATTAATTTTTTTAATATAAATATGATTTATGTTAAATATCAGAAATGGTAGAGAGGAAATTAAATATTTGAATATGATTCAAATATTAATTGAATGGATGAGATTCATATAATTAAATTTAGTATAAATGTAAATTATACTAAATACCATGATTAATTAAGAGAAATAAAACTATAGGTTATATGTTATATTTGATATAGTATATAGTTATATATATATATATATATAGTAAGTTAGTTATTATATTTAGATATATATTATATTTAATTTAATTTTGAATTAAATTAAATGAAGAAGTTATGAAAATAACCCCCCCCCCCCTTACTTTTCCTCTCAATCTATCGTGGAACTAGATAATGGAAAATCAGTTTTGATCATCTTCTTCCTAATCTCTCGGAAGGTCAGAGAGAGCTCTCTGAACAAAAAAAATCCTTCTCATCCTCTTATCTCTCTTCCAAAAGATATAAAGCCCACTACTCCTACAAATTTCTCATCCCTAGGAATACAGAAGGTTCTCAATTGGTGGTGTCATCGTTTGGAGATCGAAGTGTTTGTGACTAGATTCGAAAAGCGACTACGCGAAGAATTTTGTCTTTTAGGGTAAGTCTTATATAAACCCTAACTCTAATTCCTTCTAAGCATGCTATATATATTTATTGTTAAATGTATAATTGTTTTGTTCTGTAAAATTTCGTGATTCTATGAATAATAAAATTGGGACCGATCCTTATGTTTCTGCACAAGGACTTTCACCGGTTTCTATAAAGTAGCCATAGATTACTTCACTAAGTGGGCCGAAGCAAACTCATACCATGATGTAAAAAAAGGAGTTGTGATAAAAATTTTCGAGAAGGAAATCATTTGTCGATATGGTCTCCCCGAGACTATAATCTCTGAAAATGCAAGAAATTTGAACAATAAGATTATGAACGAGCTTTGTGAGATTAAGCATCTTAATTCAACTCTTTATAGGTTGAAAATGAATGGTATAGTTGAGGCAGCTAACAGAAATATAATGAGAATTATAGAAAATATGCCAGTAACATATCGAGATTGGAACAAGATGCTTCGTTTTTGCCTTACATGGTTATTATATATCAATTTGTACCTCAACTGAGGTAACACCCTTATTGCTAATATACTACATGGAAGTTGTTCTCCGAATCGAGGTGGAGATTCCATTTTGAGACTTCTTGTGGAAGCCAAGTTAGAAGAAGCATAATGTGTCCAAAGTCGCTATGAACAACTTAATTTCATGGAAAAAAAAAAAAAAAAGACTAGTTGCGCTGAGCAGGGGTTGACTTTGTCAAAGAAGAATGATGAAAGCTTATAATAAGAAAGTTCACCCAAGAACATTTTGAGATAGAGGGCTTATACTTAAAATAATTCTTCCTCCCCAGAAGAATCATCGAGACAAATGAACACCAAATTATGAAGGACCATATGTGGTGAAAATGGCTTTTTCTATGGTGAGCTTTAATCATGACCAATATGGATGGCCATTAATCATTAAGCCCTATTAACTCAGATTACGTCAAAAAATACTATACTTGAGCTTCTTCTTTACTCTCTCTCAAAAAATTAGATAAAATTGCAGAATCAACAAGTGATTGGGAAACCTCATATTTTTATTCAGTTTAAATGGTTGTTCCTACTTGTTCCCACTTATATTTCCATTCCCTAACATTGTTTAAGTGGCAACCTAAGGAATCTTAGTTACTAGCCATTTTGTTGCTGAGAAACTTTTTATCAATGAAGCTCTTTCCCTTTTTTGATGTGGTTTTAATGTTTGGATGACATAGTTCCTTTAATATCACTACCATTACAAAATAAATTATACATAATGGCAACTTTAATGCAAAATCAACAGGATTAATGTGCTTCAGTGGAAGGAAATTTAAGATATTTCGACCGAATGAAATAAAACAAAGGAGAAATATTTATTTTAGTGGAAAGTATCAAGCAAAATGAGAATATCAAGATAATGAGTACTCATTCATTTTGGGTATAAAACATCTCTATTGAGAATAACTGGGGCAGCATACATCTTAAACTGCTCAGTTTAAGATAGACTATACCACTTGTTTGGAAAGAAACAACATACGAGGTTGAGCTATTTTATTTTTGGTTTTTGCCTTAAAAAGAGTAGCTTTAGTCCTTGCTTGTATTAACTTTTCATACGTTGGCACATCTCATAATCTTCCTTTGAATAAAAATAAAAATTCCTCCAAATATTTTATCTACTCCTTTGCTCACTTTCTAATGAAATGTGTACAAAGAGGGGCAAATTATAGATACCATATTTGGTCTGGGGTATTTTTATTGTTATTATTTATATTTGTATTTGTATATATATTATTTATTATTATTGTTATTAAAAAAGATTTTATCTTTGGAAAAGAAAAAGATTGGTATCTTATCATACTTATGTTTTTCAAATTTTATTTTAGTTTTATTTTTTAATTTTATTTTAGTATCTTATTTTTCTCATTATTTTCCTTATTTTTCAATTTATTTTTTTATTTTTTTATTTTTATCTTTATTTTTTTTTTATAATTTTTATTTTTTTTTTCCTTCTTCCCCACGTCCCCATTCTTCTTCTCCAACTTCTTCCCCAAACTTCTTTTCTGTTCGGTCGTTGTATGTCCTAAAACTCGAAATTTGTAAAATTAAATATATTCTATTTGCAATAAAGAAGTTATTGAGGTTTATTCAATAAAAATTGTTATTAAATATCTAGATTGCACTTGTAAAAACTAAATCCAATAAACTAAGATTCATGCCTATTACATGCGTACTTCGACTTTATGTGGAGACATAAGAGTGGATCAAGTTCAAATAGATAGCCAATATGGTCTATATGAAGGAACTCTTATACAAGAGTACCTCTGAGCGGAAGCGGATCGTTCCAAACTTATTGTGACAAAATTACCGTATTTACATTCTAACAGAATAAATATGCATTTAACAACTAATTACAGGTATGCTTTTAACAATTAAATAATAAGATAACGAAATACGTACCAGTTGAAGAAAACTTCTCCATAGAAAAACTCGTTCTCTTTAAGGGACTGCTCCTCTCGCTATCGCTAGAACATCTAAGCCAATCGTTCACCATATCACCCGGTGAACTACCCACGAACGGCTTCCACACGAACACAGCAATGGGGATGACACCACCGTAGAACCATCGGTATTCTCGGTGTGAGAATCCACGAGGTGTGGGCCCTAATGGATTTGGTAGAGAGAAAGAGGAAATGAAGATCGTATACCACGACCAAACAAGTGGGAGAAGGCAAGGTCTATCGTATAGACGGTGCTTGATCGTTTAGAAGAAGATATACGATCGTTTAGTAACTAGGCTGCGATCGTTTAGACAACCGTTTAGTAAACCCTCGGACACGTGATTGTTTGGGAAAGAGCTAGACAATCGTTTAGCAAATCCTATGTGATCGTTTAGAAAGAAGCATGCATGTATACGATCGTGTAGAAACTTTGAGTTATCGTGTAGGCTCGTGGTTTGCTATGCAATAAGCTGTATACACTCCATGAGCGAATTATGTGATCTCTTGTAAAATGAAAACGATTTTCATTTTATTCTTCAGTTACAAAACTGAATGAAACCTCCCACTATCACACGGTTACAGAGAAAATGCCGACACAATTTTCCTATAATTGTCCAATTAAAAATAATAAATATAATCATATTATAGTCATTAACCTATGGTTTAATATCACATATAAACCATAGTGTTTTCTCCTCCACTAGATGTAAATCGTATTTATATCCATTTTCCTCCAACTAATGTATCTCATACATAAAGTCAATCATACCAGTTCATTCATATCATATATAATCAAACACTCTCTTGTCAATTTGAACACCTCAAACTGACCCAAAAACTAATTCTCAACTTGAATCCATTAAGCTACCAAGGGGATCTTATAGACCTATGGCTCGAAGCTCCAACGGTACTTAAATAGCTGACTTAACTCTATATCAACGAGATCCACCATCCATTAACTGCCAGGTATTCCACTAAAGATCGACAGCTAAACTCTTTTCACCATAGATATATTTCTGTGTCCATGAGATATAAAAAATCAACAGTATGATAACTCTTCACATATGCGTATAAGTACAACTGGGCCAATTTACCGTTTTTTCCCTGTAGTTATATCTAACTCTTTAAATACCACTGATCCCTCTAATGAACAATATAATATAGTCCTACTATGTGTGGACACCTCTCGGGCCACGAGAAGGTGTGTGGCGCCACATCGTTCAAGACCTGGGATCAGCCCTTAAGGGAGAAATCTATCTACTTACCCCTACTTCGGGGAAGGAATGAATTCCATCTTATGTAGCTGAGTTCCCAGCTCTCAAATCAGATGAATCCCCAAAATGGTAGGTTTGAGTCCGCAATCTGGCCACTCGCACCCATGCAAATCAATGAACAGCCCTCGAAGGCAGAAGTTTCCAACTCATTCAGGATTGATGTCATGTTACCTATGGTCATCCTAGTAAAGTGAAATCTCTTATGAACGACGTTATATAACAAAACGTTAATACTACGTGGTCCAGTCTTATATAAACTCCTTTGTATATGGAACCCTTGCTTGCATGTCCACCTATGATTAGGTTCAGACTATCTGTAGCATCGTCAGGATAAGGTTTTTCTCCTATATCCATATACTACAGACCATTTTGGTTATCATTTAAGACATGATCCACTTGTATGTCTCCACATACATGCTTAAGTTACAAACGACAACCAGGGATTTTAGTTTATTCGTTTGTGGTAAAGAAAATAAAATGTATATTATATACATCACAAGTGTTTGTTCAAAACTGTGTTTACAAAATACAGAACACGAATGTTTAGGGCATCATCCCCAACAATCTCCCACTTATCCTAAAGCGAGTGGTTTGTACATACAACTAGTACAAAACAATAAACTAGGGCACTAAGGCCAAGTATAAAACTATCTCCCACTTGCCCACATTGTGCTTCGAAGCGATCTTCGTGACTTTCACGTCCCCTCGATACACTATCTCGCAGATTAGATGATACTTCCGCTCTATGTGTTTGTCGTGCCTGTGACTCCTGGGTTCCTTGGAGTTCACCATAGCACCACTATTGTCACAACAGAGGGTGATAGACCTAGACATATCTGGAACAACTTCTAGCTCTGTCAGTAACTTCCTGAGTCAAACGACCTCCTTAGTAGCTTCACAAGACGCTACATACTCGACCTCCATCGTGGACTTGGCGATGCACCCCTGCTTAGTGCTTCACATACTATTGTTCCTTCGTTTATAGTAAAAACTGACTCTAAAGTGAACTTTCGAGAGTCCTTATCAGTCCGAAAGCTAGAAATCGTATATCCAGTAAGGATCAAATCTCTAGTTCCATACACGAGCATGTGGTCCCTCGTTCTCCGAAGATACTTGAGAATGTACTTAACTGTGGTTCAGTGACCCTAGCCTAGGTTAGACTGATACCTACTGACTATTCACAAAACGTAGCAGATGTCTGGCCTAATACAAAGCATCACATACATCAAACTGCCAATGACAGATGCATATGGGACCCGTCTCATTTTCTCAACCTCTTGAAAAGTCTTAGGATACATTTCCTTAGACAAAGTAACTCCATGCCTGAACGGTAGGAGGCCCCTTTTGGAGTCTTGTATCGAGTACTTGAGCAACCTCTTGTCAACGTACGATGCCTGAGATAGCCCTAGCACTTTGTTCTTACGATCCCGAAATATCTGTATACCCAGAACAAACTGAGCCTCTCCCAAATCTTTCATTTGGAATTGGGTCGCTAGCCAGTTCTTAATTGCAGTCAGTAGTTCTACATCATTCCCAATGAGTAGGATATCGTCTACATACAACACTAAGAAAACTACTGAACAGTTGACAATCTTCTTATAGACACAAGGCTCATCAACGTTTTGGTCAAAGCTGTACAATTTGATCGCAATATCAAACTGAATATTCCAAGATTGAGATGCCTGTTTCAGCCCATAAATGGACCGATTCAGTTTGCAAACCTTTTGCTCTTTACCTTGGGCAATGAATCCCTCGAGCTGCACCATATAAATGATCTCTTCAAGATTGCCATTCAGAAAGGTCATCTTGACGTTCATTTGCCAAATCTCATAATGATAATAAGCAGCAATGGACATGAGGATGGCAGATCAACTTCAACATGGCAACGAGTGAGAATGTCTCCTCATAGTCGACTCCCCCCACCTAGGTATAACCCTTTGCCACAAGTCGAGCCATGAAGGTTTGCACCTTCCCATCGGCACCACGTTTCCTCTTGTAGATCCATTTTTAACCTATAGGTCTTACCCCATCAGGCTGATCTACAAAATCCTACACTGAGTTGAAGTACATCGACTCCATCTTGAGATACATGGCTTTGACCCATTCATCATGGTCAACATCCTCTATTGCCTTTTGATAAGACAACAGATCCTCAACGTCACCATTGGCTACCATAGCCAGGATTTTCATGAAACTCAGATAGCGAACTGGTGGGTTTGCAACCTTCCCACTGCGTCGAGGTTCCGTCAACTCTTAAAGTGAAACCGACCTACCAGATGAACCATCATCAACAACTCTTGTTGAAGTTTCAGTAGTTTCATTGGAAAGCTCACATAACACAACCTTACTATGTGGACTGTACTCCCTAATATGATCCTCCTTCAAGAAGGTAGCATTCATAGAAACAAACATTCTGTTGTCCAACAGATCATAAAAGTAACCCATTTGTGTACCTTTGGGGTAGCCTACAAAGAGGCACAACCACGACTGTGGTTCCAATTTCTTTGAATTTGCCTCAAGCACATGTGATGGGCAACCCCATAAGCGGAAGTGACGTAAACTAGCTTTACACCCATTTCACAACTCCAAAGGTGTTTTCATAACAATCTTGGAAGGAACACAGTTGAGTATATACACTGCAGTCTCCACGGAAAAACCCCAAAAAAGTCCGATAGGGAAGCGTACTCATCATCGAACGAACCATGTCCAACAAGGTTTTGTTTCTCCTCTCCACTACACCATTCTGTTGAGGTGTACCCGACGCTGATAGTTGGGAAACAATTCCATATTCTATCAAATAGTCCTAGAACCCCGAATCCAAAAGCTCTCCACCTTGATCCGATCGAAGTGTCTTAATCCGACTATCCAATGCATTTTCAACTTCAGCCTTGAACTCTCTGAACTTTTCAAAGGAATAAAACTTCCATTGCATCAAATAAACATATCCATACCTAGAGTAATCATCAGTAAAACTGATAAAATACGCATAGCCTCCCCTGGCGTGCACATTCATAGGACCATAGAGGTTAGAATGCACTAACTTTAGAGGCTCTTTGGCTCGATAACCTTTTCCAAAAAAAAGGCCTTTTACTCATCTTACCCTTAAAGCAAGATTCGCACACCGATAAAGAATTTTCTTCTAACTCGCTTAGAAGGTCATTCTTTACCAACCTCTCAATCTTATTGAGATTGATGTGCCCTAATCGAAAGTGCCAAAGTTGGGCATTTTCTTTTTGGAGAAACACGTTGACGTTTATTTTGAGTTACGACAGTTTGAAACATCTCTTTATTATGGAGGGAACTCAATGCTAACGGCCTTAGCACATACAAGTTATTTTCCAGTTTTGCTATACAAATTTCTACTCCACTTTTATAAATAAACACTTTATCCACATTAAAATCAAGAGTATATTTACATTGTAACAAACACTTTACAGAAATTAAGTTCCTCTTCAACTGAGGAATACAAATACATCTTGTAAAATAAGAAATTTATTATGTAAAGTCAATTGTACTCCTCCCACTTCCACAGTTGAGATGACGTGTCGGTGTCTACACGCATCGTCATCTCACCAGTCTCCAGCTGTTGCCAGAATCTAATCCCTTGAAAAGAAGAACAAACATGATTATTGGCACCCAAATCAACAATCCAGGGAGAATCATCATTCTCCACTAAACAAGTTTCTAACACCAGTAAATCACATTTATCTTTGTTCGTCTTGGTCATAGCCTTGGCTGCCTTCTTTTTCTTCAACCAACGAGGACAAATCCTCTTCCAGTGTCCATCTTGGTTGCAGTGAAAACACTTTTCCTAGTCAACCGGTGCCAGATGCCTATTCCGCTGGGCGACAGGTGGTTAATTAGCAGGAGCCTTCCCCTTCCCCTTACCACCCTTCTTCTTCTTCTTCCACTTTCCAGTGTTAAAAGTAGAAGGTGCAAATTCGTTCCTAAGGTCGAACCTCGATGGAACTGCTTTGAAGGCGAGGCAACATTTCCCTCACCTCCCTTCTTCTCTTTACTTTTCAGTAAAGATTTGTATGTCTACAACTTATCGAAGAGAGTTATAAGGGTATAGTCCACTTTGTTAAGAATCGCATTACTAACAAAGTGGAAGAAGCTTTACAGCAATGAATGTAAGATTATGCTAACCTAACTGCCCTCATGGATCCTAGACCCATTCATCTCCACCACATTGAAGTGGAGCATCATGTTAAGGACGTGTTCACGAACAAAGGTGCCTTGCTCCATTTTGGTGTTGAAGATGTATTTCAGAGCCTCATGCTTGAGTTATCTAAACAGTTATTCGAACATCCCCTGTACGGACTCCATGATCTCATGCGCTAAGACTATGAGCTCATGCTTCTTGGCAAACACGTGGCTCAGACTGGCCAAAATATAGGCTCGAGCCTTCTCATTCGCCCGTGTCCAATGCTTGTACGCCTCCCGAACATTTCGAGCGGCGTTAGGAGCTGGAATAGGAGAACGCTCCTCCGTAAGGGCAAACATGAGATCCTCGATGATTGGTATTATCGTGATCATATGTTTACAACTAGCGTAATTGTCGTCAGTCAACTTATCGGTGCTAAGCAAAGCAATTGTGGCTGTAGCCATTTTTAAAACCATTGCTAAAAAACTTATGAGTCTTTTGCTAAACCACATTTTAACACCAATTAGTTTTAGCAAAATAGTTTCCAAGTACTCTAAGTGATAAGACTTCTATTTTGCAATGATGCCCCAGCGAAGTAGGACAAACGTCACTGGTGGGCTGATCAGATGCCCCTTCACTGGGATGAGACACTCTCAACCATTAGGCAGAACCAACTCTTGGAACTAAACCTAACAATCACCATTTGTTTGGTTCAGAACTGTTAGCCCTTAACAATTCCATGTAAATGTAACCCTTCGTTTTCGGCCCCAGAGTCCCGCTTTAATGCTCTACCCATAGAGAAAAAACAGATTATGACAAGAGACTAAGTAACCTTATCCTATACAGGAGATCAAATAAAGAAACGTACAAAACTTCCATCCTATAGGAGGACACTCCCAGAGTGCCTGGAGGCAATACACAAAAACTTTATCCAACCTAACAAGAGAGACAGTGGGATATGCTGTCGCACGACCCGCTCCCACTTACTATGAACATTCTCTCCATCCACCTTGATATTGACCTACCCAAACACCATCCTTTAGGGGGACACTCCCAAGGTGCCACGAGGCCGAGGATAGATCTCACAGTGTGGACAATAAAGGTAGAAATGCGAGAAGTTTAAATAAAGCATCAGATGCCCCAAGTACCTCCCACTAAATGTTCTACCTAGGGATTCATTAACTTAGACCATCCGACTACTAATTTTAATCTAAGTGAGTTTAATCTGCTAAAAACAGCTCTTGTCTTTGAAATTAAACAAGTTCAAGTAGTCACATTAAACTCTTTAATGCATTTTCCTTAACCATACATGCATGCATCAAATCTATCTAATTCACCTTTCCAGGTAGGTTCCCAGATAGGAGTGTTCCGTTTCCATCACCTTAAATATCCTAGCCTAGACAGAACCTGTCTTAGACAAAAGATCCCTTATAGATAGATTTGCAATACTTTAACCTTTTATTAGTCAATTTAGTCCTATTAAACTGATTAAAAGATTAAAGCCTAAGGTTGCTAATCATATTAGAACCATGATTTTACGTCTATCTCACGAAGTTTTAAAATAATTTTAAAACCACAATTCAAATCTAAGTTGGTATGCATGTCTTTCTTATAGATTTTAGTTCTAATTTCTTTATAACCATTATAAAATAAACAACTAAAACCATATTGCCACACAACTAGGTATTTATAATGCTTATAAATTTAACATATGTGTCATGCTTCATGCAATATTCGTTTATTACTATACATAACTTTTATATACACAGAATGAACCAAGCAAACATGCTCCATACACCCTTATTCTATAACATTTATAATATAAAAATGATGCATGTCAATGCTTTATGCATGCATAAATATAACTCTTATATTATTCGATGCATGAGCATGCTCTTACGTAATTTAAATTATGCTTCTCTAAATCATAACATTTATAATAAAGAGATGATGCATGACCAATGCATAATCTAAGATGGAATTTCTTCTATATGGCATACCATATGACATATAAAATAAACATACATCCTATGTACATTTATAAGGATTAATGGACCGGGATGAACCACCTCAAAATCGGAAAGAAAAACTCAATCTGATACATTTTCCATTGAGCAAACCGGTTTATAGGCGAACTGGGTCTTGAACCGCTGAGCGAAGCTCCCCATCCTTTAGTAAACGTGGCTGGGTAAACGATCGTTTAGCGACGATCGAGTACCAATAACTATGCAATGAAGCATGAGGTACACAATCGTTTAGCGCACAAGACAAAACACGCGAGTTCTAAACGATCGTTTAGACGACAACGTAGCTGTGAAGCCCAATCGTCTAGAAAATCACTTAACAAGCGATAGGTAAACGATTTACTCTACAATCATATAGTCAGTAACTAAGTGATGAAGCTTGCTGAGCTACGATCGTCTAGTGCACGTACGTTAACTAGCTCCCGAGTATCTGATACTCTACGATCATTTACCCCATCGTTTACTCGACCCAACAACGCATGGTCGTCTTTATCCTTGAAGAACAGCAACCCTTGCTAAGAAGCTTCTTAATAAACAACTCACAGACTCAAACTCTTTGAAATTATAGACTCGATAGCAGTTAATATGCCCAAAAACACAGGGGCCCTTACAATTAACTTCAAATGTAAAAGAATTTAAACAATCCAAAGGCTTCATCCCAGAAACTCCATTAATCCCACATCCACAAACTATTTAACGCTTAAACAGAGAGTAGACATGATTTTACCTGACGAGAAAGTAAATGCAATTCTTTGCATAAATGAATTTGGAATATTATAACCTGACTCTGATACCAATTGAAGGAACTCTTATACAAGAGTACCTCTGAGCGAAAGCGAATCATTCCAAACTCATTGTGACAAAATTACCGCATTTACATTCTAACAGAACAGATATGCATTTAACAACTAATTAAAGGCATGCTTTTAACAATTAAACAATAAGAGGACGAAATACGTACAAGTTGAAGAACACTTCTCCACTAAAAAACTCGTTCTCTCTAAAGGACTGCTTCTCTCGCTCTCGCTGGAACGTCCAAGCTAGTCGTTCACCAAATTACTCCTTCGTCTACCCACGAACGACCTCCACACGAACATAGCAATGGGTATGACACCACCACTTAGAATCCTCGGTATTCTCGGTGTGAGAATCCAGAAGGTGTGGGCTCTGTTGGATTTGGTAGAGGGTATGAGGAAACGAAAATCGTATACCACGACCAAGCAAGTGGGAGAAAGCAGGGTCTATTGTATAGACAGTGCTTGATCGCTTAGAAGAAGGTACACGATCGTTTAGTAAATAGGCTACGATTGTTTAATAAACGCTCGAACGCGCGATCGTTTAGGAAAGACCTAGACGATCATTTAGCAAATCCTATGCTATCGTTTAGAAAGAAGCGTGTGAGTATATGATCGTGTAAAAACTTTGAGTTATCATGTAGGTTCTCGGTTTACTATACGATAGGTTGAATACACTCTGTGAGCAAATTATGTGATCTCTTGTAAAATGAAAACGATTTTCATTTTATTCTTTAGTTACAAAACTAAATGAAACCTCCCACTATCACACGATTACGGAGAAAATGTCAGTACAATTATCCTATAATTGTCCAATTAAAATTAATAATGGTTTAATATCACATATAAACCATAGTGTTTTCTCCTCCACTAGATATAAATCATATTTATATTCATTTTCCTCCAAATAATGTATCTCATACATAAAGTCAATCATATCATATATAATTAACTAGTTCAATATCATATATAATTAACTAGTTCAATCATATCATATATAATTGAACACCCTCCTGTCAATTTGAACAATTCAAACTGACCCAAAAACTGATTTTCAACTTGAATCTATTGAGCTACCAAGGGGACCTTATGAACCTATGGCTCGAAGCTCTAACGATACGTGAATAGCTGACTAAACTCTTTAGCCACGAGATCCACCATCTATTAACTGCCATGCATTCCACTAAAGACCGACAACTGAACTTTTTTCACCACAGATATATTTCTGTGTCCATCAAATATAACCAATCAACAGTACGATTACCCTTCACATATGCTTGTAAGTATAGTTGGGCCAATTTACCGTTTTGCCTCTGTAGTTACGTTTAATTCCTTAAGTAACACTGATCCCTCTGAATAATACAACATAGTCCTACTATGTGTGGAAACCACTCGGGTCATGAGAAGGTGTGTGGAGCTACATCTTTCAAACCCCGAGATCAACCGTTAAGGGAACAATCTATCTACTTACCTCTATTTTGGTGGAGGAGTGAATTTCATCTTGTGTAGCTGAGTTCCTATCTCTCAAATCAGAAAAATTCCCAAAGTGGTAGGTTTGAGTCAACGATCTGGCCACTCACACCCATGTAAATCAAAGGATCACTCTCAAAGGCAGGAGTTCCCAACTCACTCAAGATTGAAGTCATGTTACCTACGGTCATCCTAATGAAGTGAAGTCTCTGTCATGAACGAAGTTATATAACGAGACGTTAAAACTTTGTGGTCCGGTCTTATACAAACTCCTTTGTATAGGATGCCTCAATTTGCATATCTCCACATGAATGATCAGGATCAGACCATCTGTAGCAAGTCACAACACTTGTAACAATTCTACAAAGTAGGCCGCATCCGTAGCATTACCAGGATAAGGTTTCCCTTCTATATCCATATACTACAGACCATTTTGGTTATCACTTTAGACATTATCCACCTGTATGTCTCCACATACATGCTTAAGTTACAAACGATAACCAGGGATTTTGGTTTATTGATTTGTGGTAAAGAAAATAAAACATCCAATGTTTATAGACAATAAGTGAAGAAAATATCATATATTATACATCACAAGCATTTATTCAAAACTGTGTTTAAGAAATATAGGACACGAGAGTTTAGGGCATCATCCCCAACACTATAAGTATCGGATAAGGTTGGGTACCTTATTCTAAAAACACTATCGAATACGACCCACTTTGTATTTAATGCAAACGATGTGATCCTGAATCTTTCATTTAGAAACATGCGAGTGGGGACATCTTATGTAAAGAGTCTGTATAAGATCAGACTGAGAAATATAAGATCAGACCAAGAAATAAGACATTCTTACTTTATAATGTTATTTATTGTTTAAGACTGACTATTTCAAAGCGATGACCTAGGTAACTTGACCTTAATCTTAAGCTAACTATGAACTCCTGTTTATTCAAGATTATTCTTAGATTTTCATGGGTGAGAGTTGGCTTAACAACGCTAGCTCAATAAGCTCCCCATTTAAGGGATAAG
Organism: Benincasa hispida; assembly: GCF_027475165.1. Lineage (NCBI taxonomy): Eukaryota > Viridiplantae > Streptophyta > Magnoliopsida > Cucurbitales > Cucurbitaceae > Benincasa > Benincasa hispida. The sequence goes on along the minus strand of NC_143482.1, from coordinate 2,814,404 downwards.
ACCGGGTAGATAGCTGGGGACATAGGGTGCAAGACGGAATTCACACCTACCCATTTTTAGGGATAGTAGAGAGGTTGTTCCCTTAAGTATTGATTCCGAGTCCTGAATAAGAAGCCCCACCCTCTTATTAGCTTGAGAGGGACTTGGTTTAGTGAATAGATCACAAACTAATTGTTCATTAGAGGATCGATGGGACTTAAGAAACAAGATGTAATCTCAGGTGTAAAACAGCTTTTGACCCAGCTGTTATTACGAACATATGAAGGGTCGACTTATTGATTATAATTATATCGAGTGGAAAAAATATATCTACAGTGAGAGGAGTGCAACTACAGGGCTTTATTGGAGTGACCCGGTTGTTATCGAATGTAGATTAATTCAGATTCAGGAGTTTAACCAATTAATCTCGAATCATTGGAGTCCATGATCTATAGGTCCATTAGGTCCTTCTACTAGCTCACAAATGGATTAAACCTTAGAATAGCTTGATGAGTAAATTTGAAATGTTCAATTTTGAATTAAGGGAATCATTAATTATCTACGATATAATTATACGTTTAATTATCAAATTAAACAAAATTGGAGAATTAAATAATTTTTAAATATGATTTAAATATTAATGTTGTCTTTCTTATTGTAATTATTTTCCTTTAATGAAGAAACCTGGATCATTTTCATATGTTAGGTGATTCAAAAATGAGTAAAGAAGATCTATGTCTAACAGATAGTATAATTACACATACAATACTTACAAGTAAAAAATATTTTTACAAACTGACAATGCTGGAAGCAAAAGTCAATACGATGTCAGATTCTATAAATCTGATCGAAGGTTTAGGAAAAGAAAATATTATTTTGCCTAGAGGAACAAAATTTACAATTAACAATGCATTGTTCACTAGTCAATAAAGAGAAATCTTCTAAGTTTCATTGCAATACTTATCATATTGAGACTGATAGTAAGAATAATATGGAATATCTATATATCATATCTACTATCTCAAATGAAAAACTTATATTAGAAGAGTTGCCTGCTTTATCTTCTTGATTATATTATACTCATATATGGGTAATTGAAACATATGCAACAATGACCCTAAAGTTCATGAATCCAAACATATTTACAATTTGCCATGAACGATTGGGTCATCCAGGATCTATAATGATGAGAAAAATTATTGAGAATTCAAATGGACATCCATTGAAGAGCTAGAAGACTCTTCATTTTATGAATTATCATGTGATGTTTGCTCTCAAGGAAAATTGATAATTAGACCATTACAAGCTAAAGAGAGGACTGAATCACCTACATTTTTAGAATGAATTCATGGTGATATATATGGACCTATTAACCTACCAAGTGGACCATTTAGATTTTTTATGGTATTAATAGATGCATCCAATATATGATCACACGTGTGCTTGTTATCAAGTCGAAATCTTGCATTTGCAACATTACTTGCTCAAATAGTTAGGTTAAGAGCACAATTTTTGATTATATAATTAAGAGCATTCGTATTGATAATGCTGGTGAATTTATATCTCAAGCTTTTGATAATTATTGTATGTCAATTGGGATAAGTGTTGAACATCCTATAACTCATGTTCATACACAAAATGGTTTAGCATAATCATTTATAAAACATTTGCAATTAATTGCAAGACCATTACTTATGAGAGCTAAGTTTTCTTCATCCGTCTGTTTTGCATGCAACATCACTTGTATGCATTAAACCAGTAGCTCATCATAAGTACTCACCATTTCAATTAGCTTATGGTCATAAGCCAAATATTTCCCATCTGAGAATTTTTGGATGTGCAGTATATATTCCAATTACTCCACCACAACGCACTAAGATGGGTAATCAAAGGAGGTTAGAAATAAATGTTGGATATGATTCCCATCAATTATTAAATATCTTGAACCCCTGATGGGTGATGTATTTACTGCACAATTTGCTAATTTTCATTTTAATGAGACAAATTTTCTAACATTAGGGGAGGAATTAAGAAAAGAAAAATAAATTACATGAAATGCATCGTTATTGTCTCATTTAGATCCCTGTATAGATCATTGTGAACTTGAAGTTCATAAAATAACTCATTTGAAAAATATAGCAAATCAATTACCAAATGTATTTATAGATGCAAAGAAAGTAACTAAGTCACATATATCAACTGCAAATGTTCCATAAAAAATTGATATCCCAACACAACAAGTTGTCACTAATGAGTCTAGAACACACCAGAAGCGTGGTAGACCAGTAGTCTGTATGTAAATGTTCCATAAAATAATTAATAGTGAAAAGTCTTTGCTTGAGGATGTAAATACCCATGAAAAAAATTCTCGACGTGACTATTGAGGAAGGTGAAATACCTAAAGATAATAATGAGATTTCAATAAATTATGTCATGATAGGAAAAAATTAGAATCAAACTAATGTAATTATTGACATCATTTTTACGTATAATGTTGCTCTTGATATTATATCTGAAAATGAGGATCTTGAACCAAAATTTGTTGAATAATGTCGACATAGAAAAGATTGACTTTAGTTTAAAGAAGCAATCTTGTCAGAATTAAACTCACTTTCAAAATATCAGGTTTTTGGACCAGTAGTTTGAATACCAGAAGAAGTTAAACCTGTGAGATACAAATGGGTATTTGTGAGGAAAAGAAAGTGAAAATAATGAGGTCACAAGATATAAAACAAGACTAAGTGCATAGGATTTTTCACAAACACCTGGTTTTGATTTTGAGGGGACGTATTCTCTGGTGGTGGATGTTACATTTAGATATTTAATTGGCTATGTATGAAAGTCTGGATATGCTTATCTTTTCTTTGAACATGCTTTGTTTGATAAAATGTAAAGACAAAACACGTTCTGGAGCAGAGTTACTAATAGTCATAACCAAGGTCTCCCAACTGTCCGACAAAGAACTCAACAAGAACAAAGCCTGCAATTCATATCAAAATCAATCTTCATAGTAATCAGCTTATTAATAATATCTTGAAAGTCACTCAAATGCTCAGAAATATACTTCCCGCCCTTTAATATCAAATTAACAAGTTATTTGCATAAAGAAGCTTTGTTTCACAACTCATATGGGTTGGACTCCTTAGACACATGATTGAAAATGCTAATATCAATAACCTACCTAATAGTCGCTAAAGTTTTTCTCTTTAACTTTTCCTAATCTTTTTCTTCCATTTTCTTTGATTTTGTAGGTTTAGAAATTGTGTCATTTGCTTTTGTGGTTGTTTCAATTGGATCAAATAAATCTTTGCAATATAACAAATCCTCCATCATCGGTCTCCAGATGGAATAATTAATTAATGTCAAATTTAACATTGAATTAACCTTTAGTTTCTAATAAACATAATAAGAATGATTAAATTAAAATCTGCTTTGATACGAACTAATAGGACCCAAATAATATAACAACAACCCACTAGGATCTCCTCCAAAACAATCAATCAAATAATTGTTCTCCAATGCACTACAAATAATAGACAGTAATAGACCACGAAATTCTGGAAGACTAAAAACAGAGAGCACACACGAATTATACGTGGAAAACCTCTTCGATATTAACAGTAAAAACCATGGGACTTATGAGGAGTCCACCCTTGTAAACTTCCCTTACTATGATAAAATTGAGAGAAAAAAGAACTCAAATCAGTCATACAAAGGTTCACTACCCGCCAATACTTTCATACATAAAAGATGAACACTTGAGAGATAAAAAGAATGAAAATCACCCAGTTTTACAAATTATGTTTGACATTGATTACAAACAAACCAGAGCTACAAACAACGATCAAACCGCTCAAAACGGACCCTATATATCCCGAACATGCTGGCCAAATTTTAGCACGATCCAGCGGTTCAAACTCTGACAATCAATAACTTTGTGGATGTTGTCGCTGAAAAATTGAACCGTTGTTTTCCTCTATGATTTTCTACTTCTTTTTCACACTTTTTTTCTACAAAGCGGACCCTATCCGTAGTGTCACTAGGATCAGGTATCCTACCTTAATTCTTATACTACGAACCTATTTAACCTATCACTTAAGACACGATCCACTTGTATATCACATATACATGCTTAAGTTTACATAAAAGAACCATGAAGTTTTGTTTATTGGATAAGAGTAAATACCAAAATGAAATAATAGTTATTTTAATCATAAAACAATGTGTATAATTTCAAACAACGAGATTCCGAGAGCATTAGGACACCAATCTCAATAATTAGGTCATCTCCATATCACTTAAAAGAAAACCTAGGACTTTCAAGATGGGTCAACCTAAAAATTAGTCCCAATTAAGCTCACAAAATACAAGTTTAAAATAAAGTCTTGCTTCATTGGATACCCAAAACATATTTTAGTTAAGGACTATAATGGAACAAACATGAAAGGCTTTTAAGAAATTTCTTTAAAATAATTTCCATAAAATTGATACATTTATATCTTGTCAATTAAACTATTCATAAGAATATGAAGAGGAATCGTCATAATAATTTTGGAAAAAAAACATAACTTATTGATCTTCATCAATTAATATCTAAATTTGCCGCGATATATATTAAAAGAAATGGTAAGTGATTAAATTATTTTTCATATACAAGCTTCACAATGATTATATATAAAGGGTTAATCGTCTGCAGGATCAAAATGAAACACAAACAAAATCGAAGTTCAAAGCCAAAAATGAAAGCTATGGATAGTGTTTGTGTGATTTTGCTATTTGTTTTTGTATCAACATGTAATGTCAAAACTTGTTTAGCAGCATATTCCAAGAAAGACCAATTTCCAGGAGCAACTTACAAAGTGACCATTCTTAACTATCAGAAAGATGCAACTCTAACGGTTCATTGCAAGTCCAAAGACAACGATTTAGGTAATTGTTCAAATTCTTCAACAATATGTTAGTGATGAATTTTTTAAGTTGTGTTCATGTTAAAAAAAAATAGTATTTAATTATTTGGTTAAATTACAAATCACCTAATAAAAATTATTATTCTCGAAAGTCCCACTAAAATAGTTGAGAAAGAAATTATAACATAGTTCTTCCAAAATAAGTACAGAAAATAGTGAAAGATGAGAAGATGAAAGATACTCATATTAATGAAAAACTCTTACTATCCATTTAGTTTCACCATTTCTCTTGTCATATTACATTAATACATGTATCTTAGTTTGAGATTTTAACTCATACAACTTCAAAGTTAACGGTAGAAATTGTTTTTTTCCCCCTTTTTCTTTATATTGAAAATTTGAAGATCCCCATCCTAACCTAAAAATTCTTCAATAGGTGTGCATGTCCTTAACTTTAAAGGCCAATATGATTGGCAATTCAAGGAGAATTTATTGCAGACAACATTGTTTTGGTGCAATTTCGATAGTAGCAAATATGGACATGCTTCGTTCGAGGTCTTCTGGCCAGAAAATGGAACATGGCTTTCTGATCGATGCAACGATAGAAACTGTATTTGGATTGCTGATGAAAAGGGTTTTTCCTTATTTAATATTGTTCAACAAAACTACGAGTTCCTGCATCCATGGACACCTGGTAGTTAAGCCTTAGAGGAGAGCAATACTTTGGTGCATTCTAACTCCAATACAATCACATAGCAAAAAATAAATAAATAAAAAATATTGTTTAAAAAAGAAAAAAATTGTCATATGAAAACAGTTAATTGAACATTTGGGTGGTTGTACCTCGAATGCATTCAAGTATTTTCTATAAGAGATAAGAAAACCATACTTTTGATTTAATTTTTCTTCACTCCACATGTATTTTTTTCTTTAGGTTTTCCTTTGTGCCTTTTTTTTATACTACTATAATGAAAGCAAGAATAAAATGTGTGGGTAAGAAGTTCTTCTCAACTATATGGAAATCTTTAGTTCGAAAGGCCTGTGGATGTGTCAATATATACAAAAATGTTATAGTTGATATCAAGTTTAGAGTATTGACACCTACGCCATATGTCAACCTAAACAATAAAATATTAATTCAAGCCTCAATTTTATAGAAATATCAATAAAATGCGAAGGTTTATGGGAGGATATTTTTAAAAAAATTATAAACATGCAAAATTTATTTCAAATATCTAAACTAATGTATAAGTAGTAGCTCTTTTCTAAATAAGTTAAGAAGTTTTATCATTAAATTTAGAAATTTGTAACGGATGGCAAATCTAAAATATATAATTAGGAGCATATCTTAAACATATGACAAATCGTAGATATGGAAAAATTCTCAAATTTGAACTTTCGTTTATTGCATATTCCAATTTTTTCCTTTTAATAAACTCATGATTTTGGTATTTTAGTCAACTAATATACCATATTTAAAGTATATCAGTTGTGTATTTTTCTCCATTGATTTGTGTACTTTTTATTTTTTTATTTTTTTTGTAGCAATATGAGTTTTTACTCACTTTAATTTTTGTATTTTCTACATTTTTTATCTCTTTTTGTATTTTTTTTTTCTTCTTAAATGATATTGTTTCTTCCATTTTAAGTACAAATGTACAATACAACGGGGAGATTTAACCTAAAACTCACTAAAATTTAGTTTAGTATACTGATCATATTGACAATTTGGTGTGTTTGGAATAACTAGAGAGAAAAGTGTTTTTCAAAAAAATTATTTTTGTGATTTTTTTAACACTTAAATAAATAGTCATTTTTCATCGTGTATCAAGAGAATGTCAAGTATATCAAGTGTTTATCAATAGTGTATCAAGTGTGTATCTGCAGTGTGAACATCAACAATGTATCAAATATATAAGTGTATCAACTGTATTAGGTGTATCAAGTGTATCACGCGGGTTGAGCTTGTTTTTTGCTATTTTTACAAAAGTAATAAGTTTGAACTATGGACCTAATTTTGTAAACATATTTTACCAAATTTGCAAGAGTACTTAATATTTTATATGTTTTTCCATGGAAAACATAATTAAATTTAATAAAAAGAGAATTTTAACTAAATAAAATATTTATATTAATTAATTAGAGGCCATTAAAAGTAATTATTAAATTTATATAGATATTGACTAGAAATTAATTAATGAGAAAAAAAATCCTTTGAGGGCGACAAAAAAATCATGTAGTTAATAAGATACTTTCATCCTTTGATAATACTTTTTGATAGACTTATGCCAAAATGAATATAACTTAACTGGTATCAAGTATTCTACTGTTCTTCCATAGAAGTAAGATTATCGATCCTAATCCATAATGCAAGGTCCAGATCCATATATCCGATAATGTAAGATTATCAAGAATTCAACTTTTGATAGATTATGGGTCCTTAATGCAAGGTCCAGATCCATATACTCGAGAAGTATCTCTAGGTTTTCTTTCTAAGTCTAGGTTTTCGTTCTACATATTGATTAATGAAATTTAACTTAAATCGACAAAATTGGATTCACAAAATTATCAATTAAAATTAAAACTTATATTACAGAATTATCAATTAGAAATCTTGATTTGAATTCACTAAATTATCAAAATCAAGAACCAAGAAAACCACCTACAAGAAATTCAGTCAAATTATTCTTTAAGAAAATTGTAATGGACCAATATCCACTACTGGCGAGACCTTCATTGAGCAATTGAAAAACTATGGTCAACAACGCCTGCAGTGCCAACTGAATGCAAGTCACCGCTAACACAGATGGTGCACCTACCGCCGGCAAGACCTTTCGATTGTATGTTGCCGGCGTGAACTTTATTCGCATCGAGGATTTCGACCCTCTTTTTTTTTAATTCTTTAAATAATCTTTAATCTTTAACCAAAACCAAAATTAAATCAAAATTCCAATGAAAAATAAAATTAAACCAACAATCCAACATGAAATTCATGCTACGATACCAATTGTTAGCATAATTACTTTATATCTATATTCAATAAATAAACCGTATGATCAAATTATCAAGAATATATATGTACAGGATTCCAATGAAGGATTAACGACGGCTTTAAAGGTGGCTATTATCTTCCTCAGCCAAAACTCTTAATGTCTTTAGTGGGATATTTTTTTTCTAGATGTGGGTTTTTTGTCTAGATGGGATTCAAGAAAGACTGACGACCACTAGAAGAAATGTTGGCTTTAATGTCGGTTTTAAACCGACATTAAAGATAGTGTTATTAAAGCCCTTTAATGTTGGTTGCCTTTAATGTCGGTTTTAAACCGATATTAAAGGGATTCAATAACACAGCCTTCAATGTCGGTTGCAACTGACATTAAAGACCTTCAGTGAAATTTTCAACCGACATTAAAGCCTCTATTTTTTTTTTAATTATTAACCGACATTGAAGCTCGAATCTGTCCGCTTTTTTTAAATTCCGTTGCCAAATCCATTTTTTGGTCAAAAAGTATACATGACACATCATCATTGAACGTTGTGGCTATGACATATTATTCATGTATGGATTGTAAACCTATTACATTTAATCCACAAATCTGCTATAAAATTATAATTTAAAAGGCTGTACAATAATTCAGGTATTGAAAACACAAATTACAAGTAATACAAACATTATGATTTTACAAACATTATAAGATTACTGTCTCTCTCCACTTGGTAAGTATAGATCCCTTCATAATTCTTCTTGAACCAACCCTAGCTTCAGCAATGTCTGGTTATAGGCATCTTTGTCTGACCACTGTTGTTCAAAGAATCACAAACAAAAAAGGTTTAAGACAAAGGATTGAAAGTGAAAATGTGATAAGAATTCATATTCAACTAACCGTGTTTATTGGGAATATGCATAAATGGTACATTCAAGGCAAAATTCTTGTAGTGAATGTGTTGGATCTAAAGTTCCCCAAGAAAAAGCATAAAGAGGTTGTGATACCAAATATTTACTCTTTTGTTGCATCTGCAAAACAAGAAAACTCAATAGTTGAATAAATGAGAGAATCTTCTTTTTCAAGATCTTGAAGAAGAGAAGCTTGGTTAGCTAGATATGAGATACGAAGACGATGGAAAATTTTCGGCAGCATAATGATGCTACCACAACAAAACCAAAAATTTACCTTGAACCTATTCAAAGAAACACACTCCCAAAAATATTTCACAACCACTTGTTCTCAACAAAACTATCAGAATTCCTAAAAAATGAATATTCAAGAACACATACATCAATAAGAAAATTTAGCTCACAATATATTTCAAACCTCAAAAGTTATCACAAAGACTACCATAGTGCATGACTAACCCACAAACTACCATAGTGCGACCTACAAACTCGAGCATCTTGAATCAAATCTAAACTACAAATAAATAGTACCATGAGTCATAAACGGGTGTTACATTCTAATCCAATATGGTCCAAAGAGAAATAAGCACACTATAACTTCTCAAACAGGAATTTTCATATCATTAGAGTCAATTGAAAAAACTACAAGCATTCAAAAATGCACTTACCAGGAACAATTTTCACCTGAATCCCTTGTTGTTGCAAGAAATTGATCTTCTTCCCACCCCTTCCAAACACCTAAAAAATACACAAACAAAAAAGATTTAAGACAAAAGATTGAAAGTGAAAATGTTATCAAAATTCATATTCAACTAACCGTGTTTATTGGGAATGTGCATAAATGGTACATTCAAGGCAAAATTCTTGTAGTGATGCTTATCGAATGATCAAATAATTTAAATCGAATATTAGAATGATGCTTATGAAATCTTAATATGAAAAAGTTACTAATGTAATAAAAATACCGATTCTGTTACAGAGCTAGATACTAACTATTTAAATCGGATGTTAAAGAATGTTAGTAGAGCAAATTCATCATAAATTCATACTTGTAATGATTTTTAGCTATATGCTAACCTAGCGTTTTCACATTTATTCTAGAATTTCTGGGACATTTTAAAAATTGAACTGAAATTTAAATATTCAACAAGAATTTCAGGAATATACACATAGATAACCGTATAATAAGTTCAAATCTACATATGAGAATGATGGTTACAAAGTTATAACCTTCGATGAAAGTTCCACGCTTAGTGAATGAATCTGTGCTCCTAAACCCAATGTTAATATTACACAACAAGCGCTTAAGACACTTGTTAAAGTGTACTCGTTTGGTTCCACACCATCCGAGAGCATCTCGGCAAAGAAACTTCGACTCCGAGCTGCTTGACCATTATCACAACAGGAAGATACAACTGAAGTCCATGAAATCATATTCTTTTTCTTAATTTTCTTTAAGGCTCTTATTGCAAATTTCAAGCTTCTAGACTTAAAGTAAAAGTTCGAAAGGGAGTTGCCACATTTGCATCACAGGGATTTATGGGCTCATGACTGCTGTACGTCACCAAATATTTCTCACCAAGAGAAAAATAAATTAACTTAACCTACATTTTATGTATTAAAAGCTTAAGGCCTTTGGGACGTTAGCAAGCACTGTCAAAAGGTCTGAAGCGAAAAACAATAACAAACCTGTTGATGGGCAAAGCGCATCAGACGGTTAAAGGTACCTACTCCACCCTAAACTGCAGCACCCCGTCGGTTAATTGTTACTAAGTAAGTCCCCAATGAGGAACACTGAACAAAACTCTCGGTCCAAAACTATAAAAGAAAATTATTTAATTAAGATAGGGTTAACAACCCAAGAGCAAAGATGCCTAAATTCTATTAATATTATATCGATATCCCAACATCAACCAAAAAAATCTGACCAGGAGAAAGTAGCAACTTTAGATATAAAAACAAGTCCAATACTCAAGACAGGCTAATGGATACTCACTTGACGCTTGTAAACAAGCTCAGGCTTCAAATGTCTAGCATCATTCCAGAAAACCTCGGTATTGGAATCATATCAGATAACAAACTGATCCCGTGCTTTTTCAACAGTTAGCCACTGTTGAAAATTCTCCTGAAATGTTCAGAAGTAAATAGCAATTAGCATCATACTTTCACGACAGCACAATTTGATCCATAAAATGACATTCTCCCATAGTTCTTTTTCCCCATGGAAAATATTCAGCTAAGCACAGCTCCTAGATAACCTTCAAATGATCCATAAAACCCCCACCTTTCCTCAAGAAAACATATCATAAGAAGCAGTAGAGAAGCAAAATCAAGTAATGTTGTAGATAGTTTACCGCAGGAGTATATAGGCTAAGGAGGGGCCCGCTCATCTGGGACTTTCATAAATCTGTCGAAGTCCTCATACATGTTAACTATGAAAATATGAGCTCTATCCAACTTGTACCCATCAGTCTTCTCTTTAGCAAGCTTAGCCTCCTACAATATGACTAAAATTAAATGAGATACTCAATTCATGGATCAGAACTATAGTATTACACACAAGACAAATGAGATTACACACGCACACGAAAAAAAGAACGTACAACAAAAAACCTGGAAGCATAGTCGTGTGCAAAAACAACTATAGTAACAAAACGTATAGGAACAGAATCCCTATGAAGGTAAACATACTCTTGAATGAAACGATGTCTAGTGTAATCCAAAATATCATATTATCATATAGTGCACGCTTTCTGAACACTAGAAAGTTTCCATTTCAAGATCATTCTAACAAGGAATATTTACGATGTACCACTAATGTTGTGCCAATATATTATTGGTATGCAAAGACATCAAGAGATTAGGAAATAATCATAACAAGTTAAGTCAAACAAGTCATTAATTCATGAACATCAAACTACCTCTATAGTATTTATATTCCATCGATGAATTCCACCCACAGTGCGTCAAAAAGCATCCAACAGATTCATGCGATAAAACCCGCTCTTGTGAGCTCCATTGCACTATTTTCCCCCTTTCCCATGTTTTTCCAGAACCTCTGCTGGAAAAATATGGCGTTTTAGATTGAAAAATTCAAACGGTGGTTTCAAGAACCATAAAAATGAGAACCCTGAATTGCAAAGCCCATAAGCAATCTCATCGATTTGCTCTTGTTTCAAGTAAACGATGCTTCCAAATGAAACGTAGACGACGGATTGTGGGGGCTTTAAGTTTAGCCACTCCATACAATCCTCTGGTTTTAGGCAGTCAATAGAGATCTCTGTTTAAATATATTGGAGGGGGGGTGGGGGAAGAACTGACGATTATAAGAAGAGTATAGAGATGCTAGCGTTAAATGGAGAAACCAATCAGCGAGGGCCAGATGCAGGATGCTGCACTGAGAGGGTCGGCTGATACTTCGACAGCTAAGAGTGCAGCATTCGGCGGTAGTCGATGAGATGGTGTCGACCAAGAATGGCGAGCGGCGTGGCGAGGTGCAATGGCTGGTAATGGGAGGGAGGAGGTGGCTGATGGGGAAAATAGGGTTTCGCGTGGGTTGTTGAAGGAAAAAGAAATTTTTTTTTTTTTTTTTTGGGGGGGGGTGAAGCGAGAAATGAAAAAAAATGGGGGGGGGAATGAGTTTTGTTATTTTTTTTTTTAAAAAAAAAGAAAATCGGATCTTTAATGTCGGTTTTAAATCGACATTAAAGGTATACCTACAATGTCAGTTTAAAACCAACATTAAATATCCGCTTTTAAAAAAAAAAAAAAAAAAACAAAACCAATATTATACATTTGGTTTCACTTTTTCCAACTGACATTAAAGCCCAAAATTCTTGTAATGGACTTAGTATTTTAGTAAATTGGGGTCATAGCCCTAAGGTCTCTCGATATAAGTTCAATTAGGATTCCAATTAAATCCTTCTCAACTAGGAATGAGTTTATACTCATTAATTTCATACTCAAGGAATATAAGGCCTTAATTAATAGGTCACATAATAGAGCCCAATGTGATAAAATATTAATAGGATATTTGTAATACATACTAGAATAAGAGAAAAAAGTCTAAAAATATATTATTTTTAAAATATTTGTAAATATGGATGTTAACTAGTAAATCTTTGATTTTTTTTTTTTTTTAATTTCTAATTTTGTCATCCCTTGTCTTATCTTGTTGTACACATTTTTTTAATATTTTTATTTTCTTTCTCTTCTTTGATTTTTTCTTTTTCCCTTCTTTTTTCATTTTTTCATTTTATTTCTTTCTCAATTTTTGTTTCTTCCTTTTTTTTATTTTATTCTTTCCTTTATCCGATTTTTGTTTCTTTCCTTTATTTTTTATTTTCTTTCATTTCCTTCTTTTTTCCTTTCTTTTTATTTACTTTACTTTTTATTTTCTTTCATTTCTTTCTTTTTTCCTTTCTATTTTTCTATTTTATTTTAAATTTCTTTTATTTCTTCAATTTTTGCTTATTTCTTTTATTTTTATTTTCTTTCTTCATTTCTTGCTTATTCTTTTTTTTTATTTTTATTTTCTTCCTTTTCTCCGATTTTTGCTTCTTTTCTTATCTTTTTTTTATTATTTTATTTTCTTTTCTTTCTTCAATTTTTTGCTTCTTCCTTTTTTTTTTTTTTTTTTTAGTTTTTCTTTCATTTATCCAGTTTTTTGCTTCTTTTTTTCTATTTACTTTTCTTTCCTTTTTTTAGTTTCTGCTTCTTCTCTTTCTCTTATTTTAAAAATTTTTCTTTCCTTTATTTGAATTTTTTCTTCTTCCCTTTTTTTTCACAAGAATTATGAGGACAACAAATGAAATTCTATCAGTGATAGCCACTAATATTTTCTATCATTGATAGCTTAATCTTTTATTATATTTTCGTTGTTAATAGCCACTTATAAAAATCTATCATTGATTGCCAACTTACTGAATTTAATTAATAAAATTGAATCTCAAACTAAAATGTAAGTGGAATGCCTAGAAGTTATCACTAATAGCATGTTTATCAGTGGTATAAGTTATCATAAAAAAGAAAAGGGACTTATAAATGTTTGGGAATGACAAGAAAGGGGCAAAAAGGTGTTCACTGGCTATGATTGATAGAAGCTACTACTGATAGCATGTTACCAGTGATAGAAGCTAATACTAATAGTATGTTACCGACGATAGAAGCTACCCAATAGCAATTATCAGTGATAGAAACTACCACTAATAGCACGTTATCGATGATAGAGAACTATCACTAATAGCATGATATCAATGAGAATATTGATAGCATTTTATTAGTGAAATTATCAGTGAAAGAAGCTATTATTGATAACCACAATATGAGTGATGTTAGTGATATCAGTGATAAAACTTAGGTGATATCTATATATCGAGTTTTTTTCAAAGGTGCTAACCAGTTATAGAAGTCTATCATTGATAGCCTTAAGTATTAATATTTCAAGGTTGATTTTAATTAATGAAAGTCTATCAATGATAACGACTGATAGCTGCTATCAATGATAGCCATGATAAAAGATTATTAGTGATAACTACTATGGTAATCAAAGTTGTTGGTCTTCTTTCAAAGTTGATCACTATTTATAAATCTATCATTGATAACCACTGATAGCTATAAGTAGTAATTCTTTTATCATTTTACTACATATTCTATTATTTTGGGCTTGAATTCTATGTATGCAACTAGCTCATATTAATATACATACATAGCCTATACTTTAATTAAAGGTATTATTATTTAAATACGTCTATCATAAATGTTTTTAAATTTGAATTTTTTTAAAGAAAATTTTTAGTGTTAATTTTGGATAATTTTTCACTTTTCCATTTTTTTATATTTGTTTTTTTAATATATTTTTTATGTTTAGGAAGCTCCTTTGATATTGAGAAAGAAGATGCATTTATTATGGAGAGAGAAAAACACATTTAATATGATTTTTTTTCTCATTTTCATTTAAGAGAAAAAATGCATTAATATGATTTTTTTTTCATTTTCAGTTGGAGAGAGAAAACGACATTTAATATGATTTTTTTTCTAGTTCGTTTTTCATATTCATTTTTATTATTATGTGATATATTCAATTATTTGTTGTGACTATTACGTGACATGTCGCTTGTACATATAATATATTTCATTGTTTATTTTGAAATGTTTTAACATATATATGAAATATGCTATTAAATATATTTTATATATACTCAAATATAATTGATTTCACGAAAATTTATAGAGACATTGATACTATATAAGATAAACATAGAGTTTTATCTCAAAATCAATCGACAATAGAAGTAGAAACATATATATATATATTTAAAGGTGGCGAGTTCTCAACAAAGTTTTAGAAATATGTATAAATAAAAGATAAGGTAAAAGCATATATAATGATGCTGTGGCTATATTACCTTTCATTATTATTGAATTCCAAACACATGTTTTACTTTCACAAACACACAATAACAATCAAATCATGATTGATATTGTCTTTTTTTTCTCCTACACATTAATTCTTGAGATCCTCTCCTTTGAGCTTTTCAAATTCCACATCATCGTTGAAGCTTAGTTGTTGAGTTGCAAATTTGTTATTACAGAAGCATAAATTAAGGTCCGCACATATACATTTTGGATCTTTGCAATCAGCAGTGGTGTTACATTTGATTTGTGTCAAAAGGCTTCCCTTTGTTCCCAATAAACTTAACATTATTTTTCCAAAATTTAAAGAGATTTAATTAAAACAAAAATTAATATAAAGAGGAAAAAGAATGAGATCTTTGAAATTTTACCAATGTTAGACACAACTAGCAACATCATCACAATAATGAAAGCGTTTATCACTAAAATGTAAGTAAAATGCCTAGAAATTATCATTAATAGCATGTTTATCACTAAAATGTAAGTGAAATGTCTAAAAATTATCATTAATAGCATGTTTATCAGTGGTATAAGTTATCATAAAAAGAAAAGGGACTTATAAATGTTTGAAAATGACAAAAAGGGGCAAAAAGGTGTTCACAATTTTGTTTTTGTAAATTTTTAAAATGATTTTGTTTGATGGCTATTTTCTAGCAGGACCAAAACCCATTGCCTTACCACTTGGCCACGTCCTTTTTTTGTTCCAATGAATCCTAGATAAAATTATTTCCACATTTTTTATTTATTTCCTCCATTGGTATACACAAATTATCTTATACTAATTGTCATTCCAAAGACTTCATACGCTTTATTTATTTCAAAAAGTTCTCGATGGGGGCAAGGGAAGGGATACGGGTTTTTTCTACCAATTGGGGGCCCTCCCTTCACCATTTACAATTTTGTTTTTGTAAATTTTTAAAATGATTTTGGTTGATGGCTATTTTCATTCTTCCTTAGCCTTTTTATAGGCATTGAGACTTTGAATTAGTTTATATTGTTTGCCAAACTTTAATATCTAATTTATGGGTTTTCTATAATTATATATAAAAAAGTTAATTCATTTCATTAAAAATAGTAAAAATAATAATAATAATAACAACAACAATATGGCCAAATAAGTTTAGATTCCTACAACCTTATTAGTGATGATGTAAAAAAATCCTAATTTTAGAAATATAAATATAACACATTTAATGGTATCTCATTCATTGAATATATATTGTATTTTCAAGATGAGGATAAGAATAGTTAACAAATTAGATGAATATATATATATATTACCGGTAATAATGGGAAGGTGAAGATTCAATGATAAGTTTTTAAGCGAATTTATTGAGCAATTTTAGGGTATGTTTATGGGATTCTTTTTATTAATGTCTTTATGTTTGAAACTTATCATCAAAATATAGGTTGTTTTGAAATTCATTATTCAAATATTGTAGTTTAATGACCTTCGTCTTGAAGAGAGATGAACTCCACTTTTTTAGGTCATTAAAATTGTTAAATCAACTTTTAAGGATGAACCGTCCCACCAATGATAGATGTCACACAAGACATACATCCAAATTTGGAGACAACAATATATTAACAAACACTAAATCAAGAATGAACATTTAGAAATTGGTAACCCAATTCAATGATAAAACACCTCTGTATAGGAGGTAATATGCCTTAGAAAAATAAGTAACTAATATGTACAAGTCAAGTGTTTACAACGTTGTACTTATTTATAAATAATGACGATTACAATGGCACATGTAGAGTCTTACTTATTTAATCAACTAGCTAGGCTCTTCCTAGATATGAGACATCTTCTCAATTGAACTTAGACTTCCTCTAAGTATTTGAATATTAGTGAAGGAACATTTAGGCTTCCCATAAGTGTGTGAGACTCACTCTCACAATGAAGATATATTTCCTTCTTTTTATGAATTTCCCTTCACTAGAGAAACTTAGGCTTCCCCTTAATGAATAAAATCTTAATGAATGAAATCTTAGGCTCCACCTAAAGACAACATTCAAAAGCAAACGAGAGTCCCAAACCTCCCAACAAGGTTGAAGGAAAACTAATCCGAGATAACAAGAGAAACCCCACCCATCTCTTCTGAGCTAGAAGAAGAAATAGGAACTAAACAACCCCCTAATTACCATGCAATAAAGCAACCCGCACCAAACAAATGGGTCATCCTTGCCGAACCCGATCACCACATAAAACCTAACAAGGATAAAATGAGCACATGAGCAGATGCAACCAAGGATAAAATATCCTCAACAAAACCCAACATCTCATAGAGATTCAAATTCTTATTAAATAAAGTAATAATTAAGTCAACACAATCATACTTGTTAATAATGGAGAGAGGGGACCTGTTCACAAATCTGTCAATGAAAACATTCAAACCTCTAACCACAACAAGGGTTTCAAGGATCTTAATAGGCCACTTGAAAAGCACACTCTCACAACCAGCAACATTCTCACGATCACAACCAAGAAGCATTTGAATTGAAATTTCAGTGACCAACAATAGGCAGGTTCTAAAGCACACGACTCTCCAGAGTCTCCCTCTGTGAGAGTTTTTGAACCTAACTTAGATGGCCAAATAGAACGCAAACAATCAGTAGAAATAAATCGAAAGTAGTAAAGAATGAACAAAAAGATATATAGTGGTTCGACCAGTTTGCTTTACATCCACTTTGAGTACCAGCTTGAATTAGTTTTATTAATGAACAATAAGGAATTTATAAATTACAGATAATCAACGAAATCACCAATCTGTAATTTCAATATCCACTGATACCAAGATATCTGGACTAGACGTCGTCTCTCCCGCTGCAAAACAACCCAAAACAGTGCACTACTGCCTCTGACCGACGAACAACGCGCAGACCCGCACGTCTCTCTCTCGTTATCAACTACTGAACGAAAAATCAGTCGACGACCAGACCGAACTTGCCCAGACCGAACCACACGCTCGAACCCAATAGACACCCGCGGGAACTGAGACCACCTACACCTATCGATCTTGTCGGACGGAAGAAAACTGTCTGCCGCCTCCTGATCTACAAACACCACGCAGCTGCTCAGATCGACGAACTCTGACCCGAGTTCGTCTTCCACGAAAAAACCGACTGCCCGATAGTTTCAACCCCAGACGGTTGCCTCACCCTCTATCGGCTGCTCCAATTTTCTTCTCTCAGGCGACTCCCCAACCTCAGACGGCTGCAGTTTCTTTTCCTCTATTCAAAGGGTCACGTTTTTTGCCCTAATTTTGGAGAAGAAAAGAATAATTACCAAAATGCCATTTGTCCATAATTACCAGAATGTCATTTGGCCTTTCATTTTTCCAAAAACCCAATAAAACTCACTTATTATTTTTTACAAATCTCCATCATAATTTAAGTGTCAAGCTGATTCTCCAAACTTAATATTCAACCCATCTAATAGGTATTTAAACACATTCCCAACTGTAAGAACCTTGACCAGTTCAACATCTTTCTGGGCCACAACATAAAATGAAATTTGACATTGATATGCTTAGATCATTCATGATGAGATGGATTCTTTGCAAGATGAATAGCACTTTAGCTATCACGATAGGAATGAACTTCTGCGACAACAACTCACCAACTATCTGCCTCTTTCACAGCTTCACCCACTGTCAGTAGTAGACGAAGCAACAACTAATTGTAGAGCACCCTTCCAACTGACCACATTACCAAACAAACGAAAAATGTGACCTGATAGAGACCTTAACAAACATCTGTGAAGCCTTCCAACTGCTAAAACACAATGATATACTGACACTATCTTTTAAATATCGAAGCACCCATTTAACTGCATTCCAATGCTCCTTCCCATGATTTGACATAAACCTACTTACTTATCATACTCATAGCATATCCCAAGTCAGGCCTAGTACAGATCATCAAATACATAATACTTCCAACAGCACTACAATAGGGAATATTACCCATCTCTAACTTTTCTTGTTCAGTAACAGGACATTGAGACAAAGAAAGCCTAAAATGAGATGCTAAGGGTGTCGATTGGAGCTACACCAAGATATATAGTGGTTCGACTAGTTTGGTGTACACCCACTTCTGAATTAATTTTATTAATGAGTAATACGGAATTTACAAATCACAGATAATCAACGAAATCACCAATCTGTAATTTCAATATCCACTGATACCGAGAAATCTACACTAGACGTCGTCTCTGCTACTGAGAACAACCCACTGCAAAAAAACCCAAAACAATGTACTACTGCCTCTGACCGGCGAACCACGCGCAGACCCGCACGTCTCTCTCGCTGTCAACCTGTCGAACGAAAAACTAGTCGACGACCAGACCGAACCTGCTCAGACCGGACCGCACGCTCGAATCCGACAGACACCTATCAAAACCGAGACCACCTGCATCTGTCGATCTCGCCGGACAGAAGAAAATTGCCTGCCGCCTTCTGATCTGCAAACACCACGCAACTGCTCAGATCGACGAACTCTGACCTGAGTTCGTCTTCCACAAAATAAACCGGCGGTCTGATAGTTTCAACCCCATACGGCTGCCTCACCCTCTGTCGGCTGCTCCAGTTTCTTCTCTCAGACGGCTCCCCAACCTCAGACGGCTACAACTTCTTTTCCTCTATTCAAAGAGTCACGATTTTAGCCCTAATTTTGAAGAATAAAAGAATAATTACCAAAATGTCATTGGCCCCTTTAATTTTTCCAAAAATCCAATAAAACTCATGTAAATACCTTATTTTCTACACCCTCCTATTCGGAGAAGACCCAAACGTATAGAACCCAACAAACTCCTCCATGTGCAAAAGGATCCTGTCCAACAACGCTCCTCTAATAGAGGACTGGTCCCTAGAATTAATCAGATTCATGTACCTTTTTTTACCAACTAACAACCATTTGAATGTTTATTTATATTTTATGAATAGAAAACATGTGTGGTCCCATGTTTTTTGTTTTGTGAGTCGTATCATTTAGGGCTTTTCAAATTTTAGGGTTTTATTTTTACATGTTGCAGCCACCCAGTCTTCGTTTTCTTGCTCCGCAGTTTCAACTCCTTCCTTCCTCAAATCTCTCTCCTTTTCATTTCTCTTTAGTTGATTTTTTCCCTCTAATTTGAAGATTTTGGTTTGAGGAAGGGAAGGAACATAAATTTTGAAGGAAACTAACTTTGCGGTAGATTTCTTTTTCTCCTTGCTCTATTTTTTATGTAAATTTATTGGTAGATGTCTTCTTTTTTCTTCTATTCTTCATGTAATTTTGTGGGTTTTCTTTTTTCTTTTTAGATAGACTAGTAATTAATCACGTGTATGCACATGTTTGTAAGTTTTATAGTGTGACAACTGAAATATTATTAATTTTTAAATTTGAATCATGCTAGGTTACACAATTGACTAAAAATATCATTTTTTACAATTATTTACCTAAAAAATATTATACTTTTAATATTATTTAAGTTTGTATGGGGTTGATACTAAATTTTTTGTACTCCAATTAATAAAATATTAATTTTATAATTCATATAATAGTTCATTTTATTTATATAGTATGGTTAGACATTGTATGTGAAAGCTTAAACAAATCTCTCCCTCAAGCAATCAAGCAAACAACAAAGATTATTAAAAATTATATATATAATTAAAAATGATAAAAATTTTAAAAATAAATTTGCGGATATAAAAGGAGCAAGTTAATTTTTCTTTAAAGGATTTTGTTTCTATTAAAAAAGTAGCAGGTTTCATATGCTATTTTATCTGTTATTTCTTATAGTATAAGCTTGAATCCTCAACCTCAACCTTTTTAATAGTGAAGACCAACCATTGTGCCAAGCCATTTTTAATATATAATTGTTGCATTGAGATGAGGAATGTGTAATTTTATTTTTAAAAAATAAATTTGATCATCATCATTTCTTAAAGAGAACTATTCTAAAAACGTGAATTTCATCTCTTCAAGAGACGAAGATGAGAAAAATTACAATATTTGAATAACAAGTTTCAAAATAACTATATTTTTTTAAAAAAAGGTAACGACATTACTAATAAATTGCTCCATGTTAAGAAAGTAATTTTGAAATTAAAAGTATTTTTAGCATGCCTAAAATTACCTTTCTTTTAAACTTATGCTGTTTACCAATGATGAGAAGCTTAAAGTGATTCTTGTCAATCACACATGTTTGATAATGATTTTGAAATGGTCAAAATAACGTTTGTCAGGCTTGAACTCACTTTGAAATACATACTTTTTCTCACCCAAAATAAATTTAGTATTTAATTTTATAATTTTTATATCATCAAAATTAGTTTTTGAATGATTAAAACATACCTTAGGATGATTTGAAAATAACGAACTGATTCCAAGTGATTGTTGTTATGAGTGGTTTTCTTCTTTTTTTTCTTTTCTTTTTTTTTTTAAAAAAAATGACTAATATTTCATATTAAAAAATTCTACTCTTATTTCACTTTAGTTTGTCCTGTCTTTTTAAATCGTTTTAACCCTATCTCTATGTTTTCTAATTTATACTCTCCCTAATTTTCTCACTCTAAGGTTTTTATTATACTCTCCAATGATTTTAACTGTCACTCTAATTTTCCCACTCTAATGGTTTTTTATTCTTAAAAAAAAAAATCATAAAGTTATCTGAATTAAGAATAATCCTCAAAACATTTATTAAATTTATCCTTTTTCTAGAAATAAAAATAAAATAGAATCATGTAAACGGGGTGTAATGAAAATTTTCAATTTCTTGAAGTCGATTTTTTTTTTTTTTAATATGGAAAGAATTTTCCAACATGATAATTAAATTCATGGATAGAAATCCACTCATTATATCTTTGCCTTGCATTATTTAAGGTAAGATCAAGTGAATTGAATAAAATACAAAATAAAATACAAAAATCCTTTTTAAAATGTGTTATAGGCGCCAATCCAAAGACTTTTATGCAATTAACTTTAATCTATAACTCGTTGTCCATTCAGTCTTCAATATGGACTGTGGCTACTCCAAAATTCTTTTAGAGAGGACATTGGAACTTTCTATATCTATGATGATTAATTCAATTGGGTAGGGATACGATGATGACATTAATGCCAATGTAGTTGGGAAGTTCTGGTACGCCTACTGACTTTATTATCCCAATAGCTTCTCGAAAAAGAAAAAAAAAGGACATTAGAACCCATGCATTGTAATCACTTTGCATTAAAAATGAGGAATCTATTTTCATTGACTAGATCGATCTCGTCGGTTTTGGTCGATGATAATGTAGGGATTGATTTTGAATATTCATTAGAGTGTGTATTAAAACATTTTGAGGATTGGCATCAATAAAAGAAATTCAAATTAGTTTAGCATTTGGGGAAAAAATGCAAACCCAAAGGATAAGAGAAATAAGAGAGGCATATACATATATCATATGATCATAAAGCTTAGCTATATTATTTCTCATTAATCTTAAATTCCAAGAAAGTACATGTGTTTCTACTCAATTGATCAACACACAAAATAACAATCAGATGACATTTTGTTCTTAATTAGCACTTAATTCTTGAGATCCCCTCCATTGATCTCTTCAAATTTCAAATCATTTAATCCAAGTTGTTTGGTTGCAATTTTTCCACAGATACATATTTGAAAGTCAGCACAAAAGCAATTAGGATCTTTGCAATCAATATTGCTTACACAATGTGTTCCAGCCAAAAGGCTTCCCTTTGATGCCAATGCCTTGCTTTCAACTGCAATAAAATTTAACCATAACATTATTATTCCATTTACATATATCAACTTTAAAGATATTGAACAAGTAATGAGGTTAAAAAAACACCTAATTGTATTGGATAGCACTTTTAAGAGGTGTTTGATAAATGGGTATGACTTATTGGATTGGGTGGATATTTATTACCCATGTTTGTTAAGCCCATAAAAAAAATCTATGGGTTATTAAAACCCCTTTTTTACTCACTCAAATTTTCCTTTTTTATCCCCTCAAAACTAACCCTAAAAATCAATATATTTTCATTTCTTTCTCTCTTCCCTCATCTTGCCGTTTGGATACTGATCTGATTTTTTTTTTTTTTTTTTATCGTCAAACCTTTGGATTCCATTTTCATTTCTTTCTCTCTTCCCTCATCTTTGCCATTTAGATCCCCAAATATACTATCCATATTATATAAAAATAAACTGTATGATATGTGAAATAATAAAGTTAAGTTAGCAAGATTCAATATATATACATACAATATACCAATTGGTAATTGGGATAATTAGCTTCAATATATATACATACATTCAATATATATACATACAATATACAATATACCAATTAATTGAGCAGCAATATGAAATATATTTTATTGGTATGTTTTACGGATTGAAGAGAATTAGAATTATTACAGTTTTTGAAAAGAATATATGAAAAATAATCTATTATATTCTACAAATTGAGAAAAAAAAATTGAGATTGTCCAGTTTATGTCATAAATGATTTAAGAAAATACGTGTATATTCGAAAATTAATTAACAATATCAAAGCATAAAACTAAAAAATAAAAGAATGAAATAAAAAACAAACAGAAAAAAATAGAACTAATCTCATTCACAAAAAAACTGCATCAGATCCTCCAACTCAACTTTGCACAATAAACACAAACAATAATTACCAACTCAACTCAACTCTACAAACAAACACAGACAATTTAACTCTCCAGATAATAATTACCAACTCAACTCAACCCAAAAATATGTATAACAATATTTTAAAAGAATCATAAATATAGCAAAATCTATAATCTATCTCTAATAGACTCTTCACTAGTCTACCAGTGATATGGTCTATCACCCGTAGTCCCCTACTTGTGATATGATCTATCACTAATAGACTTCATTAAGAGACCCCTACGGACTTGTGATATGACCTACTTGAAATATGGCAACAAATAGATTTTGAAAGTTCAATTTTTTTTATATCTGTAAATTTTTTTACATCGTCATATATTTGTAAATATTATAGGTCTTATTGCTATATTTAAAATTTACAAAGAAAAAAATAAGAACTTAGAAATTTTACCAAAGCTAGACATAGCTAGAAACATCATCACAACAATGAGTGCTAACTTGACCGTGCTAGATTTCTCTGCCATAATAATTTCCTTTGTATTATTGTAAATTTGTAATTGGTTTTTGGTGAGATGAGATTATTAGTTTATTTCTTGCCCATCCATTATATAAGCCTTGGGACATTAAATTTACTTTATGAATCTTACCATATATACCCCATGTGTGGATTTTGTAGATGCATATATGCAAACTTTAATATATAATTTTGTATTTCTATGTAAATAAAAAAAGTTAGGTGTGTGTAAATCTTGCATTTATAGCCAAATAAGGTTAATGATTTTGGACATTAAATGAGTTTATTAATCTAGTATATGTTTCCTAAAGTTTTGATTTTGGAGATGGATATGCAAACTTTAATTTACTATATTATTATCTGGAAATACAATAATTAAAATATAATAATAATAATAATAATAATAATAATAATAATAACATTCAGTCTTTTGCAAAATTAAATAAGGTTAGTTAAGATTCAAGTGCAACATGAGTAAAAAGATTAGAACCAACAGACCATTTAGTTGTATGTTTACTTAAGGGTATTTGATAAATGGGTATAAGTTATTGGGTTGGATGGATATTTATTACCCATGTTTGTTAAGTATATATAGAAAAATTGTAGGCTATTAAAACTACCTTTTTTACCCATTCAAAACTAACCTTAAAAACTAGTGATATTTCATTTTTTTCACTCTTCCCTCATCTTCGCCATTTGGATTCTCCACTAGATCTGATTTTTTTTTTTTTTTTTATTGTCAAACCTTTGGAACATCACTTTACAAAAATTTGATATGATGATTTGGTTCATTGTTTTTGTTGGATTTCTTCCAAGGACCGATCTTATGTTATGTTCTATCTGAGACCCTTACTGTGTTATATTATAAGTATCGAAAAGAACATATATTTTGTGAATTTTTTTGGAAACGACCATGTTCGGTCGTTTCATATTATTTTTGTAATCTTATGAAAAATGTTACTGTTCAACATCACATTCTCACCATCATAATCAAATGAAAGGTAATTGTCCTATGTACAATTTCAATTCTAAATATACTATCCATATTATATAAAAATAAACTGTATGATATGTGAAATAATAATGTTAAGTTAGCAAGATTCAATATATATACAATATACCAATTAGTAATTGGAATAATTACCTTCAATATATATACATACATTCAATATATATACATACAATATACAATATACCAATTAATTGAGCAGCAATATGAAATGTATTTTGTTGGTATGTTTTATAGATTGAAAAGAATTAGAATTATTACAGTTTTTAAAAAGAATATATGAAAAATAATCTATTATGTTCTACAAATTGAGGAAAAAAATTGAGATTGTTCAGTTTATGTCATAAATGATATGAGAAAATACGTGTATATTTGAAAATTAATCAATAATAGCAAAGCATAAAACTAAAAAAATAAAAGAATGAAATAAAAAACGAACAGAAAAAAAGAGAACTAATCTCATTTACAAAAAACTACATCAGATCCCCAACTCAACTCAACTCAACTCAACTCTGCACAACAAACACAAACAATAGTTACCAACTCAACTCAACTATGCAAGCAAACACAGACGATTTAACTCTCCAAATAATTTAACTCTCCATATAATAATTATCAACTCAACTCAACTCAACTCTCTACTTTTATCACGCACCAAATACACCCTTAAAAAATACAATTTAACTCCCCAGATATTCTTAATCTGATATACAGCATTCAAATTTTCTCTTTACTTGATGGTTGAAATATTACACATTAAAATGAACCATATTTTTATTGAATATCTTGTTTTTCCTATGATACAAATGAAACATGTTTTTAGACTATAGTAAAAAATGTCAGAAAAATGATTTTTGTGAACAATATTCAACTGTCATTAAAATAATCTTAAATCATGGAAAATATTCTTTTAACTAACGAATATCATCGCTAAAAATATTTATGTGACGTTGAATGTTACTTTTCTTGCTTTGGATTAAATAGGGTTTTTTTTTTCTAAAAACAATTAGTAATAATATATGGACACTTTTTAGGATAATCGTTTTAAATGACAAAACTGCTGTAAATATTTTTAAATATAACAAAATGTCATAGTCTATCATTGTGTTGGGAATGTGACCAAAGTCCCACATTGGTTAGATAAGAGGAGGATCATGGGTATATAAGTAGAGTATATAAGTAGAGTATATAAGTAAGGATGACTATCTCCATTGGTATGAGATCTTTTTGGGTGAAATAAAAAACAAACCATTGTGGAGATAGTATGAGGAATTTCATTGTCAAAGTTCAATTTTGAAAAGTTGGAAGATTCTTATTTCAGAAATCAAAATTTTAAAGGTGGCAACTAAACAATTTAATGACATAAAGTCAATTTTGGCTAATTCTTCAATCTTGTGGCCAATTTTCAGGTAGAGGTGTTCCCTATGGTCAATTTAAGTTACTCAGCCGAGACAGAATTGTCCCGGCAATGTTCCCTTATCGCCAAATTTTATTTCAAATTCGTTAATCAATTCTTGATATAAAGAGTTGATTTAGTAGATCCAAATTAAGGCCAAATTTATTTCATTTGGATATCCAAATTAAAACCAAGTTGAAAACCATTTTAGAATTAGGTCAAAGTCAAGATGAAACCTTGGCTTACACAGAAAACTCCCAATCAAATTAAGTAAAGTTTAAATGAATTTTCAAATTAGAATCCACAAATTGAAATCTCATTAAATTGGAATTTGGACTTGGAAATTTCGGCCTTGGATCAATCTAAAAAGAAACTTGGAGTCAAAGCATAAACTCACATTTAAAACACATTGGAAACCGGAATTCGTCTTGCTAGTACCGTTTCAAATCAAGCCAACACTTCCAAATTAGACTAAAATCAAATTAGGAGTTCCTACCTTAAGATCAAATAACCATTTCATTTAGAACTCCACATTTAAAAATAATAATTACCTAACAAAAAGAGAATGGAACCACTTTCTCCTTGTTTGTGATTCTTTTTAGAAAAAGATTGAAATAAACTATGAAACACATAGACAAATATGACTACACGATACGGATACAATCGAATATGACAATTCGTCAATTTCTGAAAAACTAAGATACGGATACGTCTAAGGATGCGTCATATATATATATATATATATATATATATTTCCAAAAAACGAGGGTACTGATCCGTTAAAGATACATTTTCTTTTTCTTTAAATAAATCTAGGATATAGATAAATTTAACATACAAGTTAATAACAATAGCACAAAATAAAATACAACCACTTAAATACAATAAAAAAAAAGCAACATCTAAGATGTTGAAGTACAATAGTTAATAAAATGAAATAGAAAAGTGAATCATATTGCAAAGAAGAAGAAGAAGAAGATTAGAGGAAGAAGTATGAAGATGAACGAAGAACTTATTCATTAAATTATTGAAGATATCCAAATGGTTTATATTTTGGTGAACTTTGTGGGAACTCAAATGTGAAGATAGAGATTAGATGATTGTAGTCTAGGGTTTGGCCCGTTATGTTTTTTTTCCTTTTAGTTTTTGACTAAGTAGTGAGCTTTTTAAATAGGTTGCCTAGTTTTAGATTGGGAACAATTAGATGAGTTGTTTGTCTTTTTTCTTAAAAAAAAAAAGTATGCATAGAAATAGATATGTCAAATCGCGTGTTAGATACGTATCTAGGAAGTGTATGGAAGTATCGGTATCCGATACGTGTCTGATATTGCCTCACATGAAGTATATGTGCTTGATAGGAAATAAATAGTACAAGTTAAAATAATGAAAAATAAGAAATAGGACCCACCTTATTTACCTTTCTTCTTCCCTTTGTTCTTTGTGTTTTCCTCCGCCTTTCTTCAAAGCTTTCTTCTTCTTCACAAGAACAACTCTCAATAGCTTGGAAAGTAGCCCTTTGGATGCTGAACGGGTTTTCCATCGGTATGAACGCTAAAATCTACTGCAGTTGTGGTCACCGTCAATCGGAAGCTCGTGAGTGGATCTTCTTTGCCAGATCTATAAACTTTTGTGGGTTGCCAGATTTTTACCACTTGATGGATGTCCGCCGGAAACTTGATGAAGTTCACTCTCTATTGTTGGAACACTTTGTTTTCTCTCTCTTTCCCTCAAACAACTCGTTGGAAGTTTTTACTGAATCAATTTTCCACTCCAAAAATATAGTCTCCCTCCTTCTCCATTTGCACCTTTATTTAGACTAATGGAGGATGGCTAAAACGGGATGAAGGTTGAGAAAGGAAAGGGGAGAAGTGGGTGAGTTAGTAGGGGTGAAAGAATACGGAAGAAAATGATGGAGTTAACATGCAATTAGCGAAAGCAATTAAGATCTTAAGCACTATAATTTCATCAATTTTAACAAAGAAACATGCATGTTCATATTAAAAAGAATAGGGTTTCAAAAATTATACCTTTGTTGAACTCTTCGGTTACTGAAATCCAGCTTGAATCTTCACACTAAAACCTTGTAGACCATCACTTGATCTTCCTTATTATACTCTAAGACCTTAGATTGAGTGGTGGAACCCAAAATGAGACTGAATTAAATGTGGTTTTTTCGGTCTATAGAATTTGAAGAAAAATTTCTTCAAAATTCTCAAATTTGCATGATCCCCTTCTGAATTAAAAACAACTTTTATTTTAAATAACTTCATGCAAATTTAATTTAACAGGGTGAAGTGGGAAAATTCCACTAAACTGTTACAATTTTATTTGATTTTTCTTAAAAATCAATTCCAATTTTGAAATCAAAATTTGAAAATTTTACAAAATATTAAATTCAATATTTAATATTTAAATAAAATTAATTAATTCTAATAATTAATTTATATAATTTACTTAAACTTAATTAAATTAATTTAATATTAAATATTAAATTAATAAAATACTACTCCACTGACATCTATCATTGGTGGGACGGTTCATCCTTAAAAGTTGATTAATAATTTTGATGACCTAAAAATGTGGAGTTCATCTCTCTTCAAGACGAAGATGATTAAACTACAATATTTGAATAATGAATTTCAAAACAACCTATATTTTGATGATAAGTTTCAAACATAAAGACATTAATAAAAAGAATCCCATAAACATACCCTAAAATTGCTCAATAAATTCGCTTAAAAACTTATCATTGAATCTTCACCTTCCCATTATTACCGTGAAAAAAAAATATTCATCTAATTTGTTAATTATTCTTATCCTCATCTTGAAAATACAATATATATTCAATGAATGAGATACCACTAAATGTGTTATATTTATATTTCTAAAATTAGGATTTTTTTTACATCATCACTAATAAGTTTGTAGGAATCTAACCTTATTTGGCCATATTGTTTTTTTTTTTTTTTTTTTTTTTACTATTTTTAATGAAATTAATTAACTTTTCTTTTATATAATTATAGAAAACCCATAAATTAGATATTAAAGTTTGGAAAACAATATAAACTAATTCAAAGTCTCAATGCCTATAAAAAGGCTAAGCAAGAAAGAAAATAGCCATCAACCAAAATCATTTTAAAAATTTACAAAAAGAAAATTGTAATATGGCAGAGAAAAAATCTAATGTCAAGTTTGCTATCATTATTGTGATGATGTTGCTGGTTGTGTCTAACATTGGTAAAATTTCAAAGATCTCATTCTTTTTCCTCTTTATATTAATTTTTGTATAATTAAATCTCTTTAAATTTTGGAAAAATAATGTTAAGTTTTTAAAATATTTTTGCAGTCGAAGGGAAACCATTGGGAACAAAGGGAAGCCTTTTGACACAAATCAAATGTAACACCACTGCTGATTGCAAAGATCCAAAATGTATATGTGCGGACCTTAATTTATGCTTCTGTAATAACAAATTTGCAACTCAACAACTAAGCTTCAACGATGATGTGGAATTTGAAAAGCTCAAAGGAGAGGATCTCAAGAATTAATGTGTAGGAGAAAAAAAAGACAATATCAATCATGATTTGATTGTTATTGTGTGTTTGTGAAAGTAAAACATGTGTTTGGAATTCAATAATAATGAAAGGTAATATAGCCACAGCATCATTATATATGCTTTTACCTTATCTTTTATTTATACATATTTCTAAAACTTTGTTGAGAACTCGCCACCTTTAAATATATATATATGTGTTTCTACTTCTATTGTCGATTGATTTTGAGATAAAACTCTATGTTTATCTTATATAGTATCAATGTCTCTATAAATTTTCGTGAAATCAATTATATTTGAGTATATATAAAATATATTTAATAGCATATTTCATATATATGTTAAAACATTTCAAAATAAACAATGAAATATATTATATGTACAAGCGACATGTCACGTAATAGTCACAACAAATAATTGAATATATCACATAATAATAAAAATGAATATGAAAAACGAACTAGAAAAAAAATCATATTAAATGTCGTTTTCTCTCTCCAACTGAAAATGAAAAAAAAATCATATTAATGCATTTTTTCTCTTAAATGAAAATGAGAAAAAAAATCATATTAAATGTGTTTTTCTCTCTCCATAATAAATGCATCTTCTTTCTCCAATATCAAAGGAGCTTCCTAAACATAAAAAATATATTAAAAAAACAAATATAAAAAAATGGAAAAGTGAAAAATTATCCAAAATTAACACTAAAAATTTTCTTTAAAAAAATTCAAATTTAAAAACATTTATGATAGACGTATTTAAATAATAATACCTTTAATTAAAGTATAGGCTATGTATGTATATTAATATGAGCTAGTTGCATACATAGAATTCAAGCCCAAAATAATAGAATATGTAGTAAAATGATAAAAGAACTGCATATATAGATCAAAAAAATGGTAAAAGACTAAAAAACCCATGCCTAGCCACTATTTTGTTCGCTTCTTCTCGGTTTTCTCAAATTAAAAACTATCACTGATAACAGCTATCAGTGATAACCACTGATAACTGCTAACAGCTGCTATCGCTGATAACTTCTATCAATTGCTATCGATGATAGTTGCTATCAACGATAGCTTTCAATTTTAGAAAAATTAATACAATCTTGACATATTAGCTTTTAATTTGCTATCAATTATTAGTAGCTATCATTGATTCACTTTCATCAATTGGAATCAACGTTGAAATTTTACTATTTAAGGCTATCAGTGGCTATCAATGATAGATTTATAGATAATGATCAACTTTGAAAGAAGACCAACAACTTTGATTACCATAGTAGTTATCACTAATAATATTTTATCATGCCTATCACTGATAGACTTTCATAAATTAGAATCAACCTTCAAATATTAACACTTAAGGCTATCAATGATATACTTCTATAACTGGTTATCACCTTTGAAAGAAACTCGATATATAAATATCACCTAAGTTTTATCACTGATATCATTAACATCACTCATATTGTGGTTATCAGTGATAGCTTCTTTCACTGATAAGATCACTAATAAGATGCTATCAATGATCTCACTGATATCATGCTATCAGTGATAGTTCTCTATCACCGATAACGTGCTATCAGTGGTAGTTTCTATCACAGACAACGTGCTATCGGGTAGCTTCTATCATCGTTAACATGCTATTAGTTTCTATCACTGGTAACATGTTATCATAGTAGCTTCTATCAATCATAGCCACTGAACACCTTTTTGCCCCTTTCTTGTCCTTCCCAAACATTTATAAGTCTCTTTTCTTTTCGATGATAGCTTCTACCACTGATAAACATGCTATTAGTGATAACTTCTAGGCATTTCACTTACATTTTAGTTTGAGATTCAACTTTATTAATTAAATTCACTAAATTGGCTATCAATGATAGATTTCTATAAGTGGCTATTAACTACGAAAATATAATCAAAGATTAAGTTATCAATGATAGAAAATATTAGTGGCTATCACTGATAGACTTTCATTTGTTGTTTATATTTATTATTTGTTATAATAATCAAACTTGATGATTGACTTGTTGGTGTTAAGTCACTTATGAATTGAGTACTTTCAAGTCCTGTGTATGGAACTCAACCTCATAATTCTTTGAAAAAAAAAAGGGAAGAAGAAAATTTCAAATAAAGGAACGAAAAATTTTTAAAATAAGAGAAAGAGAAGAAGCAGAAACTGAAAAATGGAAAGAAAATTAAATAGAAAAAAAGAAAGCAAAAAACCGGACAAATGAAAGAAAAACTAAAAAAGAAAAAGAAAGGGAAGAAGCAAAAACTTGGAGAAAGAAAAGAATAAGGAAAAACCGAAGAAAAAAAAGAAAATTAAAATAAAAAAGAAAAAAAAGAAAGGAAAAAAAGAAAGAAATGAAAAAAAAAAGTAAAGGAAAAAAAAGAAAGGGGAAAAGAAGGAAATGAAAGAAAATAAAAAAATAAAGTAAAGAATAATTTTTTTAAAAAAAAAAGGCAGAAAAGAAGCAAAAATCGAGGAAAAGAAATGAAATAAAAAGACTAAAAAAATTGTACAACAAAATAAGACAATGGAGGGTGAAATTAGAAATTAAAAAAAATCAAATATTGACTAGTCAACTCATTCATATTTGTAAATATTTTAAAGATGTAATATATTTTTAGATTTTTTTCTCTTATTCTACTTTGTATTACAAATATCCTATTAAATATTTTATCACATTGGGCCCTATTATGTGATTTAATTAATTAAGGCCTTAGATTCCTTGAGTATGAAGTTAATGATTATAAACTCATTCCTAGTTGAGAAGGGTTTAATTGGAATCCTAATTGAATTTATATAAAGAGACCATAAGGCTATGCCCCCAATATACTAAAACAGTAAGTTGTCCGTCTTTCTCGAATCCCATCTAGACAAAGATCCCACATTTAGAAAAAAATCTCACTAAGGGTATTCAGAGTTTTGGTTGAGGAAGATAATAACCACCTTTAAAGTTATCATTAATCCTTTACTGGAATCCTGTACTTATATATTTTTGACAATTTAACATGAATGATCATAGGATTTATCTATTGAATATAGATAAAGTAATTATGCTAACCATTGGTATCATAGCATGAATTTCATATTTGATTGGTGGTTTAATTTTATTTTTATTGGAATTTTGATTTAATTTTGGTTTTGGTTAAATATTAAAGATTATTTAAAGAATTTTTTTTTAAAAAAAAAGGGTCGAAATCCTCGATGGGCATAAAGTTCACGCCGGCGACATACAATCGAAAGGTCTTGCCGGCGGTAGATGCACCAACTGTGTTAGCGGTGACTTTCAGTCAGTTGCCACTGCAGCTGTTGTTGACCATAGTTTTTCAGCAAATGCTCATTGAAGGTCTTGCCAGTAGTGGATATTGGTCAATTGCAATTTTCTTAAAGAATAATTTGACTGAATTTCTTGCCGGTGGTTTTCTTGGTTCTTGATTTTTATAATTTAGTGAATTAAAATCAAGATTTCTAATTGATAATTTTGTAATATAAATTTCAATTTTAATTGATAATTTTGTGAATCCAATTTTAATTTGAGTAAAAATATTGTCGATTTAAGTTAAATTTGATTAATCAATATTTAGAAGGAAAACCTGGATTTAAAAAGAAAACCTGGAGGTACTTCTCGGGTAAATGGATATGGACCTTGCATTAAGGATCTATAATCTATCAAAAATCGAATACTTGATAATCTTTCAATATTAGGTATATGGATATGGACCTTGTATTATGGATTAGGATCGATAATCTTATTTCTATGGAAGAACACTAGAATACTTGATGCGAGTTAAGTTATATTCATTTTTGCATAAGTTTATCAAAAGTATTATCAAAGGATGAAAATATCTTATAAACTAGATGATTTTTTTTGTCGCCCTCAAAGGATTTTTTTTCTCATTAATTAATTTCAAGTCAATATCTATATAAATTTAATAATTACTTTTAATGGCTTTTAATTAATTAATATAAATAATTTATTTAGTGAAAATTCTCTTTTTATTGAATTTAATTATTTTTTCCATGGAAAAACATAAAAAATATTAAGGACGTCCTGCAGATTTGGTCAAATATATTTACAAAATTAGGTCCAAAACTCAGACTTATTACTTTTGCAAAAATAGCAAAAAACAAGCTCACCCAACGTGATACACTTGATATACCTAATACAGTCGATACGCTTGATATACTTGGTACACTTGATACACCATTGATGTTTACATTGCAGATACACACTTGATACACTATTAATAGACACTTACACTTGACATACTATTGATACACGGTTGAAAATGACTATTTATTTAAGCGTTTTAAAAAAAATCACAAAAATAATTTTTTTTTTTGAAAAACACTGTTTTCTCTAGTTATTCCAAACACGCTAAATTGTCAAACTGATAAGTATATTAAACTGAATTTTAGTGAGTTATAGGTTGAATCTCCCCAACCTATTGTACATTTGTACTTAAAAAGAAGAAACGATATCATTTAAAAAGAAAAAAACTACAAAAGGATAAAAAATGTAGAAAATACAAAAGTTAAAGTGAGTAAGAACTAATATTGCTGTAAACAAAAAATACAAAAAGTGCACAAATCAATGAAAAAAATGATATACTTTAAATATTGTATATTAGTTGACTGATATACCAAAAATCGTGAGTTTGTTAAAAGGGAAAAATTGGAATATGCAATAAACGAAAGTTCAAATTTGAGAATTTTGCCATATTTACAATTTTTCAAGGCATGTTCTAATTATATATTTTAGATTTATCATTCGTTACAGATTCATAAATATTAATGATAGGATTTCTTAACTTATTTAGAAAAGAGCTGCCACTTATTGGTTTGTTTAAATATTTGAAATAAATTTTTGTATGTTTATATTTTTTCTAAAAATATACCCATGAAAATCAACATTTTGTTGATATTTCTATAAAATCGGTTGACGTATGCCTTAGGTGTCAATACTCTAAACTTGATATCAACTACAACACTTTTGTATATGTATTGACACATCCATAGGCCTTTCGAACTAAAGATTTCCATATAGTTGAGAAGTACTTCTTACTCCAAACATTTTATTCATGCTTTCATTATAGTACTATAAAAAAAAAAGGAACAAAGGAAAACCTAAAGAAAAAGAAAAAGAATACATGTGGAGTGAAGAAAATTAAATCAAGAGTATGGTTTTCTTATCTCTAACAGAAAATACTTTAGTGCATTCGGGGTTCAACCACTCAATTGTCCAACTAATAGTTTTCACATGACAACCTTTTTCTTTTTAAACTTTTTTTTTTAAAATTTATTTTTTGCTATGTGATTGGATCGGAGTTAAGATACACCAAAGTATTTCTCTCCTCTAAAACTTAACTACCAGATGTCCATGGATGCAGGAACTCGTAGTTTTGTTGAGCAATATTAAACAAGGAAAAACCCTTTTCATCAGCAACCCAAATACAGTTTCTATCGTTGCATCGATCAGAAAGCCATGTTCCGTTTTCTGGCCAGAAGACCTCGAACGAAGCATGCCCATATTTGCTACTATTGAAGTTGCACCAAAACAATGTTGTCTGCAACAAATTCTCCTTGAATTGCCAGTCATATTGGCCTTTGAAGTTAAGGACATGCACACCTATTGCAGAATTTGTAGGTTAAGATGGGGATCATCAAATTTTCAATATAAAGAAAAAGGGGAAAAAAAACAATTTCTACCGTTAACTTTGTAGTTGTATGAGTTAAAATCTCAAACTAAGATACATGTATTAATGTAATATGACAAGAGAAATGGTGAAACTAAATGGATAGTAAGAGTTTTTCATTAATATGAGTATCTTTCTTCTTCTCATATTTCACTATTTTCTGTACTTATTTTGGAAGCACTATGTTATAATTTCTTTCTCAACTATTTTAATGGGACTTTCGGGAATTATTAATAATAATTTTTATTAGGTGATTTGTAATTTAATCAAATAATTAAATACTATTTTTTTTTATCATGAACACAACTTAAAAAAATCATCACTAACATATTGGTGAAGAATTTGAACAATTACCTAAATCGTTGTCTTTGGACTTGCAATGAACCGTTAGAGTTGCATCTTTCTGATAGTTAAGAATGGTCACTTTGTAAGTTGCTCCTGGAAATTGGTCTTTCTTGGAATATGCTGCTAAACAAGTTTTGACATTACATGTTGATACAAAAACAAATAGCAAAATCACACAAACACTATCCATAGCTTTCATTTTTGGCTTTGAACTTCGATTTTGTTTGTGTTTCATTTTGATCCTGCAGACGATTAACCTTTATATATAATCATTGTGAAGCTTGTATATGAAAAATAATTTAATCACTTACCATTTCTTTTAATATATATCGCGGCAAATTTAGATATTAATTGATGAAGATCAATAAGTTATGTTTTTTTCCCTAATTATTATGACGATTCCTCCTCATATTCTTATGAATAGTTTAATTGACAAGATATAAATGTATCAATTTTATGGAAATTATTTTTAAGAAATTTCTTAAAAGCCTTTCATGTTTGTTCCATTATAGTCCTTAACTAAAATATGTTGCGGGTATCCAATCAAGGTATCCAATCAAGCAAGACTTTATTTTAAACTTGTATTTTGTGAGTTCAATTGGAACTAATTTTTAGGTTGACCCATTTTGGAAGCCCTAGGTTTTCTTTTAAGTGATACGGGGATGACCTAATTGTTGGGATTGGTGTCCTAATTCTCCCAGAGTCTCATTGTTTGAAATTATACACATTGTTTTATGAATAAAATAACTATTTTTTCATTCTGGCATTTACTCATATCCAATAAACAAAACTCCATGGTTCTCTTATGTAAACTTAAGCATGTATATGTGATATACAAGTGGATCATGCTTTAAGTGATAGCCTAAATAGATTTGTAGTATAAGAATTAAGGTGGGATACCTAATCCTAGTGACACTACGGATACGGCTCGCTTTGTAGAAAAAAAAGTGTAAAAAAGAAGTAGAAAATCATAGAGGAAAACAACTGTTCAATTTTTCAGCGACAGCTTCCACAAAGTTATTGATTGTGAGAGTTTGAACCGATAGATTGTGCTAAAATTTGGTCAGCGTGTTCGGGACATATAGGGTCCGTTTTGAGCGGTTTGATCGTTCTTTATATCTCTGGTTTGTTCGTAATCAATGGCAAACATAATTTGTAAAACTGGGTGATTTTCATTCTTGTTATCTCTCAAGTGTTCATCTTTTATGTATGAAAGTATTGGCGGGTAGTGAACCTTTGTATGATTGATTTGAGTTCTTTTTCCCCTCAATTTTATCATAATAAGAGAAGTTTACAAGGGTAGACTCCTCATAAGTCCCATGGTATTTACTGTTAACATTGAAGAGGTTTTTCACGTAAAATTCATGTGTGCTCTTTTTTTTTGTCTTCCAAAATTTCGTGGTCTATTACTATCCATTATTTATAGTGCATTGGAGAACAATTATTTGGTTAATTGTTTTGGAGGAGATCCTAGTGAATGTTGTTGTTATATTGTTTGGGTCCTATTAGTTCGTATCAAAGAAGATTTTAATTTAATCATTCTTATGATGTTTACTAGAAACTAAAGGGTAATTCAATGTTAAATTTGACATTAATTAATTATTCCATCTAGAGACCGATGATGGAGGAATTATTATATTGCAAAGATTAGTTCGATCCAATTGAAACAACCACAAAAGCAGATGACACAATTTCTAAACCTACAAAACTAGAGAAAATGGAAGAAAAAGATTGGGGAAAGTTAAAGAGAAAAACTTTAGCGACTATTAGGCAGGTTATTGATATTAGCATTTTCAATCATGTGTCTAAGGAGTCCAACCCATATGAGTTGTGAAACAAAGCTTCTTTAAGCAAATAACTTGTTAATTTGATATTAAAGGGCGGGAAGTATGTTTCTAAGCATTTGAGTGACTTTCAAGATATTATTAATAAGCTGACTACTATGAAGATTGATTTTGATTATGAATTGCTGGCTTTGTTCTTGTTGAGTTCTTTATCGGACAGTTGGGAGACCTTGGTTATGACTATTAGTAACTCTGCTCCAGAAGGTGTTTTGTCTTTAGATTTTATCAAACAAAGCAATGTTCAAAGAAAAGATAAGCATATCCAGACTTTCATACATAGTCAAACCAATTAAATATCTAAATGTAATTGCATCCACCACCGGAGAATACGTCCCCTCAAAATCAAAACCAGGTATTTGTGAAAAATCTTATGCACTTAGTATTGTTTTATATCTTGTGATCTCATTAATTTCACTTTCTTTTCCTCACAAATACCCATTTGTATCTCACAGGTTTCACTTCTTCTGGCATTCAAACTACTGGTCCAAAAACCTTATGTTTCGAAAGTGAGTTTAATTCTGCCAAGATTGCTTCTTTCATCTAAAGCCAATATTTTCTATGTCGACATTCTTCAACAAATTTTGGTTCAAAATCCTCATTTTCAGATATAATATCAAGAGCAACATTATACGTAAAAATGATGTCGATAATTACATTAGTTCGATTCCAACTTTTTCTTATCATGATATAGTTTATTGAAATCTCATTATTATCTTTAGGTATTTCACCTTTATCACTAGGCACGTCGAGGATTTTTTCATGGGTGTTTACATCCTCAACCAAGACTTTTCACTATTAATTATTTTTCGTTTTAGAGGATTTTTCATCTTTGGAACCTACTGGTCTACCATGCTTCTGGTGTGTTCCAGACTCATTAGTGACAACTTGTTGTGTTGGGATATCAATTTTTTATGGAACATTTGCAGCTGGTATATGTGACTTAGTTACTTTCTTTGCATCTATAAATGTATCTGGTAATTGATTTGCTATATTTTTCAAATGAATTATTTTCTGAACTTCAAGTTCACAATGATCTATACAGGGATCTAAATGAGACAATAACGATGCATTTCATGTAATGACAATTAGCAAATTGTGCAGTAGATACATCACTCGTTAGGGGTTCAAGATATTTAATAATTGATCGGGAATCATATCCAACATTTATTTCTAACCTCCTTTGATGACCCATCTTAGTGCGTTGTGGTGGAGTAATTGGAATATATACTACACATCCAAAAATTCTCATATGGGAAACATTTGGCTCATGACCATAAGCTAATGCAATTGTACTTATAATGAGCTACTGGCTTAATGCATACAAGTGATGCTGCATGCAAAACATACGGATGAAGGAAGCTTAGCTCTCATAAATAATGGTCTTGCAATTAATTGCAAATGTTATATAAATGATTATGCTAAACCATTTTGTGTATGCACATGAGCTACAGGATGTTCAACACTTATCCCAATTGACATACAATAATTATTAAAAGCTTGAGATGTAAATTCACCAGCATT
This sequence comes from Benincasa hispida, assembly GCF_027475165.1. Lineage (NCBI taxonomy): Eukaryota > Viridiplantae > Streptophyta > Magnoliopsida > Cucurbitales > Cucurbitaceae > Benincasa > Benincasa hispida. Next base: position 2,774,692 of record NC_143482.1, on the reverse strand, counting down.
ATCAAGACGAATCCTCTTAATTGTATAATCAGAAAATTGTGCTCTTAACCTAATTATTTGAGCAAGTAATGTTGCAAATGCAAGATTTCGACTTGATAACAAGCACACGTGTGACCATCTATTGGATGTATCTATCAATACCATAAAATATCTAAATGGTCCATTTGGTGGGTTAACAGGTCCACATATATCACCATGAAGTCATTTTAAAAATGTAGGTGATTCAGTCCCCTCTTTAGCTGGTAATGATCTAATTATCAATTTTTCTTAAGAGCAATCATCACATGATAGTTCATAGAATGAAGAATCTTCTTGCTCTTCAATGGATTTCCATTTGAATTCTCAATAATTTTTCTCATCATTATAGATCCTAGATGACCCAATAGTTCATGTCAAATTGTAAATATGTCTAGATTCATGAACTTCAGGTTCATTGTTGCATATGTTTCAATTACTCGTATTCGAGTATAATATAATCAAGAAGATAAAGCAGGCAACTCTTCCAATATAAATTTTTCATTTGATACAGTGGATATGATATATAGATATTCCACATTATTCTTACTACCAGTCTCAATATGATAACCATTGTAATGTATATCTTTAAAACTTAGAAGATTTCTCTTTGATTGACAAGATAACAATGCATTGTTAATTGTAAATTTTATTCTTCTAAGCAAAATAATATTTTCTTTTCCAAAACCTTTGAGGTTTGTAAAACCTGATATCGTATTGACTTTTGTTTCCATCATTGTCAGTTTGTATAAATATTTTTTACTTGTAAGTATTGTATTAGTAGTTACACTAACTGCCAGATATAGATTTTCTTTACTCCTTTTTGGGTCACCTAACATATGAAAATGATCTAGGTTTCTTCATTAAAAGAAAATAATTACAATAAGAAAGACAATACTTAAAATAAACAAAAGTTACAAAAAAAAATGAAGATAGATAAAAGAAACAACAACATTAAGTCTAGATATTCTCAAAATCAAAAGAAATACTTAATGTTCCATCAACTACGTAAATGTTCTGTTCAGGAGATTCAAACAAGTCTGTTACTTCCAGCTTTGTCATATGGGATGGGTCAAATATATCATTATCCTGGCATGCAAAATTTGCTTCCAAATTTTTCCCTTTTTTCTCTAGGGAGGCTCTATAAAGGTCAACTAAGTGTTTTGACGTACGACAAGTGCATGACCAATGTCCAACCATTCCTCATCGGAAGAATTTATTTTCAACACTCTTTGAATTCTTGTCTTGTGGAGTTTTTCCTTTGTGATCATCCTTTTGCAGGGTTCTTTCGAAATTTGAATGATTAGAGCGACCACCATGAAAATAATAATTATTTCTTCCTCTACCACAGTCATGACCTTGACCACGACCACGACCTCGACTACAATTATTAACATTTACACCATTCACTTCAGAGAATTATGTGATTCCGATTGGTCGAGATTCATGATTTTTCATCAATAACTTGCTATTTTGTTCAGTCACAAAAAAACATGAAATTAGTTCAGAATACTGTTTAAAACTTTTCTCTCGATATTGCTGTTGTAGAAGCATATTCGAGACATAAAATGTAGAAAATTTATTCTCTAACATATCAACATCATTAATTTTCCTCAACGTAATAACAATTTTGAACTGATTTTAATAATGCGGATTTGAAATCTTGTAGCCTCAAGTGCATCCACTGATCTAGGCCTAGTTAGCAACTTTCAAAGCAATTAGGTAAAATAATCTTTTTCCCAGCTTTCTACTAAACATGAAGCTAGAACAGATGAAAGTAAGAAATCTGCCTTCCCCGCAGGAGCAAAAAAAAGCTCGACTGAATATAGGACCCCTCTTGTAACTCCATCCCTAGATAGTCAATTACATTGACCCTCCCTATAAGCCTATCTAGCCAAGTAATATGAGGTGATCGTAACACAATATAGTTGACTCGTGATTCAGGCAATCCAATCTTCCGTGTGTAAGGTGGAAGCCCCCAAAAATGGTTTTCAAAAAATGGGTGATTAAAAGATCGAATCACTATGCGTATCTTGGTGGTCGTGACTTTTGGTGGTCTTTCTTTTTGGCTTACTCCTCTTCCTGTTCTATTGATCAGAAGCATCCAACAGCGCCACACCGGTTTAGAATTCAATTCTCAAGGCTAAGGCTCTCCTTATCCCCCTCCCTTTTGCTCCCTGGCCGTGTGTGGGCCACACTTCTTCAAGGCCCTACAGGGGTCCTTCACTTACTTGTGTAAGCCCCCTGCCCACTCATGCTCCTTACCAACAACCCGGTGCTTCGCCGGAACACACCATAGGTTAGTCCAACAACCTGGGGCTCCTCGCCACTGCACATTAGCAGAAAAAAAGTGAGTGAATAGCCAGTCCCATGACGGTTTCTCAATCGGTTTCCTTTATCTTGTTGCAGAAATATGCAAAAAAGAAAGGTTTCTATTCTTGTGAATTAGGAAAATAACTGTTTTTTTATGATAATACCTCTTCTATTGTAAGATACTGTATTTTCCATTCCTCGTGGAGATGATGAAAAAGGAAAATCATAGATTTTTCTTTGTCCTGACTGGATGTCGTATTTCTTTCTTTAATAGTCTCCTCAAGATTCATTACATCCAGGTGGATTTCGGCATCAAGTACCCATGACAAATAATTATTGTCATTAATATCAAATGCATCAAATTCTAATTTTGTGAGATTTGTCATGGTAGCAGTATCATAAAATTAAATTATAACGAAGAGGAAAAAACCGACATATCTTTAGTACCTACCTTTAGCAGGAAATCAACAGGAGCTCGTGTTGAGAAAATTTGTTAATATTAAAATAAATATAATATAATAATAAAATAATAAATATTAAAATAAATAAAACATAATATGTAAATAAATTAAATTAACAAAATAAGAAATGAGAAAATTCTCAAATTTCTTCACTTTCTCTAATTTGTATGGAATTTGTCCAATGTGTGTCTTTCAAAACCCACCAAAGGCCACTATCTATAGGCAATTTATCAACTAGAAGCGGATTACATGGACATTAAGAATGAATATTTACAAGAGACATGGATAATAATACTTTGGAAAAAGGGGCATGGACATATATTTTCTATAATATTTATAATAGTTTAAAAACTTATCATCGAATCTTCACCTTCCGTAAAAAAGAAAGTACTCATCTAATCTATTCATCATTCTTATACTCACCTTGAAAATACAAGATATATCCAATGAATGAGATACCACTTAATGTGGTTATATTTATATTTCTAAAATTAGGATTTTTTTTTTTTTACATCATCACTAATAAGGTTGTAGGAATGTAACCTTATTTGGGCCATAAATGAATTGTTTTTTTTAATATAATTATAGAAATCCCATAAAGTAGATATTAAAGTTTGGCAAACAATATAGACTAATTCAAAGTCCCAATGCCTATAAAAGGCTAAGCTGCAAGAAAGAAAAAAACCATCAAACAAAATCATTTTACAAATTTACAAAAACAAAAGTATGATATGGCAGAGAAAAAATCTAATGTCAAGTTTGCTTTCATTGTTGTGATGATGTTACTGGTTACGTCTAACTTTGGTAAAATTTCAAAGATCTCATTTATTTTCCTCTTTATACTTATTCGTTTCAATTAAACCTCTCTAAATTTTGGAAACATAATGTTATTTTTTAAAAAAATATTTTTGCAGTTGAAGGGAAAAACCATTGGGAACAAAGGAAAGCCTTTTGACACAAATCAAATGTAACACCACTGCTGATTGCAAAGATCCAAAATGTATATGTGCTGACCTTAATTTATGCTTCTGTAATAACAAATTTGCAACTCAACAACTAAGCTTCAACGATGATGTGGAATTTGAAAAGCTCAAAGGAGAGGATCTCAAGAATTAATGTGCAGAAAAAAAAAAAAAGACAATATCAATCATGATTTGATTGTTATTGTGTGTTTGTGAAAGTAAAACTTGTGTTTGGAATTCAATAATAATGAAAAGTAATATAGCCACATCATCATTATATGATAATTATATGCTTTTACCTTATCTTTTATTTATATATATTTCTAAAACTTTATTGGGATCTGCCACCTTTAATAAAAATATCTATTTTTCCTTCAATTGTCAATTGATTTTGAGGTAGAACTCTATATTTATCTAATATAGTATCAATGTCCCTACAAGTTGTTGTGAAATCAATTGTACTTTAGTATATATAAAATATATTTAACAACATATTTTATATATATGTTAGAACATTTCCAAATAAACAATTAAATATATTACATGCACAAGCGATATGTCACATAGTACTCAAAATAAACAATTGAATATATCACATAATAATAAAAATGAACATGAAAAACGAAATAGAAAAAACCATATTAATGTCATTTTCTCTCTCCAATTGAAAATAGAAAAAAAATCATCTTAATGCATTTTTTCTCTCAAATGAAAATGAGGAAAAAATCATATTAAATGTGTTTTCTCTCTCCAAAATAAATGCATCTTCTTTCTCTAATAGAAAGCGAGCTTCATAAATATAAAAAATATATAAAAAAACGGATATAAAGAAATGTAAAAGTATTAAATTATCCAAATTAACACTAAAAATCTTCTTTGAAAAATTCAAATTTAAAGACATTTATGTTAGACATATTTAAATAATAATAATATGGTTATGTATGGATTAATATTTTATCACATTGGGTCCTATAATGTATCTAATTAATTAAGACCTTAGATTTTTAATTGAGTATGAAGTTAATGAGTATAAACTCATTCCTAGTTAATAAGGGTTTAGTTGGAATCCTAATTGAACTTATATAGAGAGACCTTACGGCTATGACCCCAATATACTAAAATAGTAAATCATCTGTCTTTCTCGAATCCCATCTTGACAAAGATCTCACCAAGGATATTCGGAGTTTTGGTTGAGGAAGATAATAGTCGCCTTTAGAGCCATCATTAATCTTTCAGTTGAATCTGGTACGTATATATTCTTGACAATTTGATATGAATGATCATAGTGTTTATTTATTCAATATAGATATAAAGTAATAATTCTAATATTTGGTATCATAGTATGAATTTCATGTTGGATGGTTGGTTTTGTTTTTTTTTTTCAATTGAAACTTTGATTTAATTTTAGTTTTGGTTAAAGATTAAAGATTATTTAAAGAATAAAAAAAAAAAGGTCGAAATCCTCGATGCGCATAAAGTTCACGCCGGCGACATACAATCGAAAGGTCTTGCCGGCGGTAGGTGCACCAACTGTGTTAGCGGTGACTTTCAGTCAGTTGCCACTGCAGCTGTTGTTGACCATAGTTTTTCGGTCAAATGCTCATTGAACGTCTCGCCAGTATTGGGTATTGGTCAATTGAAATTTTCTTAAAGAATAATTTGACTGAATTTCTTGCTTGTGGTTTTTTTGGTTCTTGATTTTGATAATTTAGTGAATTAAAACATTTCTCATTGATAATTTTGTAATTTAAATCTCAATTTTAATTGATAACTTTGTGAATCCGATTTTAATTTGAGTGAAAAAATTGTGAGTTAAATTTGATTAATCATGTCGTAGATTTAAGTTTAGATTTGATTAATCATGTTATGGATTCAAGATTACTTGATTTTGTTGTGGATTGAATTTAAATTTGATTGATTTTTTTTACGAATTTAAATTTAAATTTGATTGATAATGTGGTAAATTAAATTTAGATTTGATCGATATTTTGGTGAATTTAAATTTGAATTTGATTGATATTTTGGCAAATTTAAATTTAAATTTGATGGATGAGTTTTTTGTGATGTTTCTGTTGCTTTAATTGTATTATGTATATGCAATTTATTGGGTAAATTTTGGTAAAAACTATTTGGTGTTCTTTTGCTATTATTTCTATACAATAATATTATTATATTATTGCATCTTATATTTTGGATTGAATTGGTCAAAATAATATGTCATTAAAGTAGACTGTGTTATCTAGATTAGTTTAAGTATGAAATATTAGATGCTCATATTCATGACTTTATGGAGATAATTATCAACCCAAAGAAAGATAATTATTTGGCCAAATTGTGGGTATGCATGTAATATTGATTATGTGACAATTATAAGGATTGCTCATGTGAAAAATAATTGGTCTAAAAAAAGACTATTTTTTGACCGAATTTATTGTCAATACTTTGATTAATACATCGAGAATACCATTTATAGTTGGTGTCTTTGCCCAAAAACTAGACATCAATATTGTGCTAGGTATTTGTAAAAGGGGTCCATCACACATATGAAATTATTTTGTCATATTTTAATTGTGAGTATACGTTTTGTTGTTTATTGTTTCAGTTGGTCGTACTCAAATATATGGAAATCTGAGTTCAATCTCTAAGTTGAATGGATCAAACTTCAAGATTTAGAAGGAAACCTTAGAGATACTTCTCGGGTGTATGGATCTGGATCTTGCATTAAGGACCGTAAACTTACTCTTACTGAGGAACAACCGAATACAACTAATATAGAGAAATGGGAACGGTAAAATCACATGTGCTTCATGATCATTCGGCACTACATTTCGGAGTCTTTTAAGAACTCTATCACGGAATTTGAAAATGCCAACAAGTTCTTTGCTCAAATTGATAAATATTTTGCTAAAAATGAAAAGGGGAAGCAAGTAGTCTTTTGACTTCTTTAACTTCCATGAGGTATATAGGCAATGGGAACATAAGGGAGTATATTATGGAAATGTCCAATCTCACAGATAAGTTAAAAGCACTTGGTATCGAGATAAATGAAAATTTACTCGTACATCTAGTACTTATCTCTCTTCCTGCACAATTCACTTAGTTGAAGATAAACTATAATACTCAGAAGAATAAATTGAGTATTAATGAGCTTATCTCACAATGTGTGCAAGAAGAAGATATGATTAAGAGAGAATGATACAAAGTGCTCATTTGGCAATTGACTCTCGTGATAACAAGAAAAAGAAATCTACGGGTGTTACAGAAGGGTCATCTCAGTAGAATAAAAGAAAGAAACAAGGTACTGAAAATCCTTGTTTTTTCTACAAAAAGGAAGGTTACTTCAGGAAAGATTGTCCAAAGTATGCCAAGGGACATGTAAAAGAAGTGTAAACTTCTTATTTTGGTTTTTTCTGAAATTAATTTAGTTTCTGTACCTACAGATACTTGGTGGGTAGATCCTAATGCTACTACTCACATAAGTATATCAATACAGGGTTGCATGTGGAGTCGACCACGAAATGATGCTGAAAGATTCATCTATGTGGACGATGGAAAAACAATTCCAATTGAAGCTATTAAAAATTTTAGATTATGTTTAAAAACGTGTTGTTATTTGGATTTGAATAAGACTTTTATTGTTCATCATTTAGACGGGATTTAGTTTCTATTTTCAGTTTTGACAAATTTGGCTTTTCTTGTTCTTTTGGAAATAATAAAGTTAGTCTTTTTCATGATTCCAAGCTTATTGGTACTGACTCTTTAATTGATAATCTATATATGTTTGATTCTTTTGCTTCATTTAACAAGATTCTATTATCTAACTCATGTGGTACAAAGTGTAAAATAAATGAGAATTCTACTATGTTATGACACAAGCTTTATGTCACCAATCTAAACAGAGAATTCAGAGACTTGTGTCAGATGGAATTCTTGATTTTCTTGATTTAAGTAACTTTGAAATTTTTGTGAAATGTATTAGTGGAAAACAGACAAACATAAAAAGATGCCAACAGATGCTCGGACATCTTAGAACTAATACATACAAACATTTGTGGTCCATTTCCTATGAATTTTGGGAATGGACAACAATATTTTATTACATTCATAGACGACTATTCAAGATATGGGTACCTACATTTAATTCATGAGAAGTCTCGATCTTTGGATGTTTTCAAGTCTTTCAAAGCTGAAGTTGAACTTCAACTTGGAAATAAAATTAAGGCTGTCAAATTCGATCATGGTGGTGAATACTACGGTAGCTATGATGGATCAGGTGGACAATGTCCAGGGCCTTTGCTAGATATCTAGAGGAATATGGAATCGTCCTGCAATACACTAGGTCGGGAAAATCCAACATGAATGGCGGCAGACAGGCGAAATAGAACACCTAAGGATATCGTAAGAAGTATGATTACTCATTCTCCACTACCAGAATCTTTCGGGAGTCAGGCACTAAAGACTGCAACATATATTATTAATAGGGTACCAGTAAAGCGATAGTTAAAACTCCTTATGAGCTGTGGACAGGAAAGAAGCCTAGTATTAGGCATCTTAGAAAATTTGACTCAAGAACTATTAGCTACTATTTTGTTTGTATTCCTTGAGGATGTTAAGTTTGGAAGAAGTTTCTTTTCCTAATGTTGTTATAAATGATGTTCAAGCTCTAATTCCTAATTTCACTATTGAACTAATTATAGAACAAGACAACATTGAATTCCTCATTGTTGAACTTGAAGTTCAAACATAACAACATCAAAAAGTGCAACTAAGGAGATCCATTAGAGAAAGAAGAAGTGTAATCCTAGGTGATTATATTGTATTTCTTCAAGAACATCAAGATGATATGGGTGTAATGGAAGATGATCTAATCAACTTTGAACGAGCTCTACAAAGTTCTAACTCTCAAAAGTTGATAAATATTATGGAAGATAAAATAAAATCCATGAGAGACAATGACGTTTCCAAACTTGTTGACATCAAGAGTGAAACCCATAAGTTGTAATTGGATACTTAAAACCAAAAGAAATTCGCATGGCAATATCAAAAAATATAATGGTCATCTTGTTGCAAAGGGTTTTACTCAAAAGGAAGATATTAATTATAAAGATACTTTCTCTCTAGTTTCATCGACTTTCTGGGTAATCATAGAACTAGTAATTCACTTTGATTTAGAGCTACACTAGATGGATGTAAAAACCACATTTCTCAAAGGGAACATCAATGAGATGATTTATATGGTACAACAAGAAAACTTTATGTCTGGTAATTCAAAGTCTATGATGTATAGATTGAAGAAATCCATCTACGGTCTCAAGCAAACCTCCCATCGATGTTATTACAAATTCCATAAAGTAATAACCTCCTTTGGTTTCGAGGTGAATATAGTGGAAGATTGTGTATATAAAAAACTCAGTGGGAGTAAATCAACCTTTCTAGTGTTATATATCAATGACATACTCATACTAAGAGGTTTCTCAAAAATAATTTTGAAATGAAGGATCTTAGTGATGCTTCTTTTGTATTAGGAATTGAAATACCGCGAGATCGTTCTCAAGGTATTTTGAGATTGTCACAAAAGAACTACATTGAAAGAATTTTGAGTAGATTTGGCATGAAAAATTGTTCACCAGGAGATATTCCTGTCGTTAAAGGTGATGAATTTTATTTAGGTCAATGCCCCAAGACTGTATTCTAGACTAACTGGATGTAGCAGGTTCTCTATGCATTGGCTGTTGGACGTTTAATGTACACTCAAGTATGTACAAGTCCAGATATTGTATTCATAGTTAGAGTGTTGGACAGATATTTGAAAAACCCAGGGATGGTTCATTAGAAATTAGCCAAATGGGTTATGGGGTATTTATAGAGAACAAAAGTTTATATGCTTATATACTGATGTTTTGGAGATTATTGGGATTTTGATTTTGATTATGCTGGATGCCAAGACACCTTACGATCCACTTTAGGTTATATCTTCATGTTTGTTAGAGGAGTTGTATCTTGGAAAAGTATTAAACAAATATTGATGACTTCTTCTACCATGGCTGCAAATTTTATAACATGTTATGAGACGTCCAATCATGGAATATGGTTGCTAAATTTTATCATTGAGTTGTGGATAGTGGTTGGCATAGAAAGACTACTAAATTTATTTTGTTTTAGTAAGTCAGCAATGATGTATTCCAACAACAATAAAAGCAATATGAAGTCAAAACATGTAGATGTAAAGTATCCAGTTGTTAAAGAAAGAGTTCAGAATGGTCAAATTTCGATAGAACACCTAGAAACAAACTCTATGTGACAGATCCATTGACTAAAGGTTTACCACCTAAAGTATTTCATGAGCATGTTGCTCACATGGGTTTTAGTGACTTTTCTAATTCCATTGTTTGGTGGGAGTTTGTTATTGAAGTTGTTCTTTGACCATAATTTATTTTCTATATAGAATAAAGTTGATGGTTTATGTTTTATTATCTGAACTTGTTTATCATGCATCTGGTTTAGCATACAATTTTTAAGAATGGTCTCACTAAGGAATTTGGACTAGTTGGAAACAGGCATGATCTAGATCACTTTGCATGTAATTTTCGTGCTATCACTACAAGAAAAATAGTTTTCAGTGACGAGTAAAATGTGTTGCAAAAAGCCAAAAAAAAAAATGTCGCTAAAAGTATTAGCAACAAGTAAAGGCGTGTCGCGGAAGCCGTATAGTCGAAAGTTTTAGTGACATATTCACTACGCACCGCTAAAACGTGACTTTCACTAATGCTAACATGTTACTAAAAATGTACTTTTAGCAACATGTGTTTTGCCGCTATTTGTCTTACTCAGCGACGTTGAAAATCCGTCTCTAAAAGTTAAGTTTTAGCAACATATAAGATTGTTGCTAAATGTGGATCAATGGTCATTTGCAAGCATCTTTTGCAACATATGTAGGCGTCAGTAAAAGTATTTTATTAATTAAAAAATAATATTCAATAATATATAAACTTGTTATCACTAGTACAAAACTAGGCTTTAATGTGAGCCGAAAACCGACATTATAAATATTTATATGGATATAATAAAAGTAATAAGATATTTGTATACAAACCTTTCAACAAACATGATAATAACTAATTTTCACTTCATAAAATTAATACAATTATTTGTTCCTCCATAAGCTAAATTCAACTTACAAAGATAAACAAAATTGGTAACTATAATAAGTACAAGATTCTAAAACTTTAAAATTACTTGTTGACACTAAATAATTGTCTTTTTGAGCTTAAATATTTCATGAAGTTCCATCGTCCGTTTCACCACAGCTAACAAAAATTCTAACGTCAGGTGTTGTAACTTCAACACGATTGGTGGTGTAACTTCAAGGTAAGGTGATGTAACTTCAACATGATTATGAATCAATTAGTTTTTGGTTTTTGAAAATTACGCTTGTATATTACAACTTCAACACGATTGATGCTATAAGGACATTGCTGTTGGCACTTGTAACGTAAGGTCACAACTTTTCCTCCAATAATTCGTTCAACTAACAATAAAATTATAACAATAGTAAATCCAAGTTTGATACACGATTTAAAGCAAGAAGCATAGAAGGTCGTCAATCTAATGTTGCAAAGAAAGGGTAAAATTCAGAGACAAATAAGTTGCGTTATCAAACATGTGCATACGTATTAGCTGTCATTTACAAGAAGTTTATCCATTATGCCTTTCTTTGGTTGCTTCCCAAATACTCATATAGATATATAAATAAAGTAACATTACTTGATGATTACGTCCAAAAGAAGAGCCAACCCAAGAAATCGGTCCTTAGAATACTAATTACTCATTCCATAAGGAAGACATAGAGGTTTAGAAGTCAATAACCTTTTCCTGCCGCCATTTCGTTGTTGGATTTTATGTCCTAAAACTCACAGTTTGTAAATTGTATGGAGACATAAGAATGTATCAGGTTCGAGTAAATAGTCAAAATGATCTATAGTATATGAATAAGGTTGGGTACCTTATTCTGGTAATACTATTGGATGCGGCCTACTCTGTAGTTGTTACAAAGATTGTAAAGTGCTATATACGATGTGATCCTAATTCGTACATGTTATGAAATGAAGAGTGAGGGCGTCCTATACAATGAATTTGCATAAGATCGGACTAAGAAGTAAGTCACTCTTACTTTATAATGTTGTTTACTGTATAGGACTAACTATTTCACCTAGATGACCTAGGTAACTCGATCTTAATCCTGAGTTAACTATGAACTCTTATTTATTTGGGATTATCCTTAGGTGAGGGTTGGCTCAACAGCGTCGACTTAATAAGCCTCCCATTGTAGGGGTAAGACCTAATAGATAGCTGGGGACATAGGGTGCAAGACGAGTTCACCTCTACCCGATTTAGGGATAGAAGAAAGGTTGTTCTATTAAGTACTGAATCCAGGTCTTGAAAAAAAGGCCTCACCCTCTCACTGGGCTGAGAGAGTTTGGTTTAGTGATTGAATCACAAACCAGTTGTTCATTAGAGGATCAGTAGGAACTTGAGGAATAAGACATAATCTCGGGGGTAAAACAAATATTTGTCCCAGCCGTTATTACGAACAACCTGTGAAGGGTCGACTTGCCGATTATGGTTAAATCATGTGGACATAATATATCTACAGTGAAGGGAGTGCAACTATGGGCTTTAGTGGAGTGACCCATTAGTTAACGAATGAGAATTAATCTGGTCTACTAAGTTTAGCCAATTAATCTCGGATCATTGGAGCCCATGATCTGTAAGTCCGCGAGATCCCTCTACTAGCTCGTAATGGACTAGGTCTAGAATGACGTGATAAGTTAATTTAAAACGTTCAAATTAGAATTAAGGGGATTAGTAATTATATGAGATATAATTACATGTTTAATTTGAGAATTAAATGGAATAGGAGATTTATATTTAAATATGATTTAAATATATAAAGATGAATTGTGTAAAAATTAATTTAATATTTGATATTAAATTAATTAGTTTTATTTAAAAATTAATTTATGAAATTAAAATTTTCAGTTTTAAAATCAAAGTGGATCCCTTGATTAAAGCTTTTTTTGAGTCCCACAACTCAATCTAGAGTACCAAGAGAATAGTGGGGAAGATCTTGAGGTGGTTTGCAACAAGATTCAGAGAAGATTGCAGCTGGAGAATGAGCTTTGAAGAAGGTCTACAAAGGTATGTCATGAAACTCACTTGTTTTCTGCAAGAGCATGCTTTATACTGTGCAAAAATTAATGAATTATAATGCTTAAATGAACCTTGTTGCTTCCGCTATTGCTGATACATTCTTTCATTCATTTCCTATTATGCATCCAAGATTTTATTAGCAATTTCTCTTTAGGCATTTAGAAGTACAGTCATTTCATAAATTTTTCCTGGGTCTTTAAGATCATCCTAACACTAAGAAAATGAATTCGATGGAAGGTTCAACTCCTGTCAATAATCATAAACCAAAAAACTTATAAACATATACAATTCAATGAAAACAATAAACAAACTTATCGATGCAAGCAAGTAATCTTATCCAACCTAAGAGAAAAGACTAATAGACAACCAAACTTATCGAAATAAGTTGACTCAACAAGGTAATGAAACTCATGAACTAAAGTAAACTCTAATAGAATGTTGGGAATAGTTTCCTAAATCTCCTTGTAATCTCGTAGTTTGTAAACTTTGTATGAATATATTGTTGTTAATAAAGTATATACTCAATCCAATAAACTAAGATCCAAGGTTCTTTCATGTAATTTAAACAAGTATGTAGAGAAATACAAATGGATTTTGTTTAAATAATAACCTAAATGGTCAGTAGTATATGGATAAGGCTGGGTACCTTATCCTGGTAAAACTATGGATACATCCCGCTTTGTAGGTGTTACAAGTATTGTAAAGTGCTACAAATGATCTGATCCTGATCATTCATGTGGAGACATGTGAGCGGGGGTATCCTATACAAAGAGTTTGTATAAGACCGGACCACGAAATAATTAGTCTCTTTATATAACGCCGTTAATAATAGAGACTTATATTTCACTAGGATGACCATAGGTGACATGACCTGAATCCTGAGTTAGTTGTGAACTTCTGCTCATAAAGGCGGTCCTTTGATTTGTATGGGTGAGAGTGGCCAAATTGCCAACTCAACAAGCCTACCATTTTGGGATTCATATGACTGGGGAGTTAGGAACACAACTACACAAGACGGAATTTACTCATTCCCCGATGCAGGGGCAAGTAGATAAATTGCAACTTTAAGGGTTGATTTCAAGGCTTGAACATAGTGGCCATACTCTCTCTTGGTCTGAAAGGGACTTAGTCATAGTGAGGTTATGACTTATTGTTCATTATAGGAATCAGTGGTACTTAAGGAATTAGATGTAACTATAGGGGCAAAACAATACTTTGGCCCAGTTGTACTTACGAGCAATTTGTGAAGGGTCATTTCATTATTGATTGGTTATATCCAATGGACACAGAAATTTATCTGTTGTGCGAAGAGTGCAGCTGTCGGTCTTTAGTGGAGTGTCCTTCAGTTAACGGATGTTGGGTAATTTATTTGAAGAGTTTAATTAATTATTCGAGTACTGTTGTTCAATCTACAAGTCCATAAGGTCCCCTTTGTAGCTCAATAGGGATTGAATCTTTGGATTAATTTGAAATGTTCAAATTAATTGAGGGAATTAATTATATATGATATAATTAATTATAATATATATGATAAATTATAATTGAGAGGAATTTGAATATGACTCAAATACCAATTATATGAATAAGATTCATGTAATTAAATATAAATATGATTTATATGGAGAGGAATTAAATATTTGGATATGATCCAAATATCATTTATATGAAATAGATTCACATAAGTGGATTTAATATAAATGTGATTTATATTAAATGCCATGTATAGTTGAGAGAGAATAAAATTTATGGTTTATGTTGTATTTGATGCAATATAAAACTATAGGCTATATGATATATTTGATATAACATATTAATATAACATATAGTGTGTATATATAATAAAGTAGTTATATATATATATTCCATTTTATTAATTTAATTGAAATTAATAAAAATGAAGGGGATACGTGTATCCGAAATTAATAAGAAAAAAGTAAGATAACTTCATTTCATGTATTTGTCATGTATCTGGAGTATCAGTATCAGATACGTATCTGATATCGATTCTCTACACCTTTTGAAGTATCTGTGCTCTATAGGTCCCTTTAATTACTTAAATTACCTTAGTTTCTCTAAATTAGTCCAATTTAAACTTAAAGTATCTTAATGATACCAATTAGGACTCCAACCAAGCTTGAGTACATCTAATGTTTCCCAAACCCTAATGCCATCCAATTTTAGGGTTTCACCATACACTTTAAACCTTAAATTATCTTAAAGTTAACATAAGATTCCAAATTAAGTCAATTATAAGGTCAAAGTATCTTATTAATATCCATTAGAACTTAAATTAAGGTTAGGAACACCTTAATTAATCTTAATTTCATCCAATTTTGCCTAATTTTCTCATTACAAGAACTAGC
The DNA here is from genome assembly GCF_027475165.1 of Benincasa hispida. NCBI lineage: Eukaryota > Viridiplantae > Streptophyta > Magnoliopsida > Cucurbitales > Cucurbitaceae > Benincasa > Benincasa hispida. The sequence continues at coordinate 2,759,368 of NC_143482.1, read as the reverse complement.
TTACCTCCAAGTTTCAATGTCCAAATTTCCCTAGAACTCCAGAAATCAACCAATCTCTCCACAATACCCCTATTTTTCTGACGAAAAGTCGAATAATTTTCAGATTTTCAATTCCTCAATTCTAGTTAATAACAATCGAATCAAAGACCATAGAACTCTAGAAGGACCTTAGAAGTAGCTTACCTTTGAATTTGGAGCTTCGATCAACCTACAAGTCCACAAAGTTTCTTTAATTCGAGTTTCCTTTACTTTCTTCGAATAACTTCGGTGCCACTGTTTTTCCTCTTTTTCCTTGCTTTTCTGACCTTGATTCTTCAATTAAAACCTTCCACAAGATTCCTCTTCAACTCTACTTTAGTTTTGTTCACTTTTGCCCAAAACTTCCTCACAAAAATGCCCCCAATCCGATTCCTTTCCTCTTCCTCTTTTTCACCGATCGAACCTTAAAAAAAATGAAATCCAGCTTCTTTCTTCAATTGCCAACACCTACTTGAGCTTTCCCAGACATTAAGCTGACTAACTTTTAAGGCATCCAATGAGAAAGAATTGTAAAAATAACAAAAACCCTTTTAATTTTCCCATGTTTCCTTATCTCGAGTCCTTCACCTTTTTACCACTTCTTTCCTTAACTTCTCTTCAATTTCCAGCCCATACTAGGTTTAACAAACCTTAAACATCCTAATTTGTGTATCAAATACGGACATTCTCTTTTAAAGTGACCAAGTTGTCAACTTTTATAATAATTTGAGTTTCGCTAGGACATTATCTCCAATGATACCTAAAGGTCTCTCTCTAACACTAGCAATAGATTCGTCAGGTTGCTCAGTACAAACAGTTTGTCATGTTCCCTGAATTTCTCTGCTCAAACTCAACTGTTGGGATTGGTGTCCTAATTTTCCTTGTTGTCTCTAGTTGGTAAACACTCTGTAAACATATTGTTATTAATAAAATAAGTGTTATTTTATAAGTATTTATTCATTCCAATAAACTAGGATCCAATGTTATTTTATGTAACTTAAGCATGTATGTGGAGATATACAAGTGGATCATGCCTTAAGTAATAACTTAAATGGTCTGTAATATAAGATAAAGGAGGGATACCTTATCTTGATGACACTACGGATATAACCCGCTTTGTAAATGTTACAAGTGTTGTAAAGTGCTACAAATGGTCTGGTCCTGACCATTCATGTAGAGACATACGAGCAGGGGTATTCTATACAAAGAATTTGTATAAGACCGGACTACGAGATGATTATTCTCTTTATATAACGCCGTTGATAATTGAGACTTACATTTCACTAGGATGACCATAGGTGACATGACCTTAATCCTGAGTGAGTTAGGAACTCCTACTCATAAGGGCGGTCCTTTGATTTGTATGAGAGTAGCTAAATTGCCAACTCAACAAACCTACAATTTCGGGAATTCGTTTGATTGAGGAGCTGGTAACTCAGCTACACAAGACAAAATTCACTTTTTCCCCGAAGTAGGGGCAAGTAGATAAATTTCTCCCTTAAGGGCTGATTCCGGGTCTTGAACATAGTGACTACACCCTGCTATGAGGACTCAGTCATAGTAGGACTATGACTTATTATTCATTAGAGGAATCAATGGTACTTAAGGAGTTAGATGTAACTACAGGGGCAAAACAGGAAATTGGACCAATTGTACTTACGAGCGACTTGTGAAGAGTCATCGCACTGTTGATTAGTTATATCCAATGGACATAGAAATATATCTATAGTGCGAATAATGCAACTGTCGGTCTTTGGACACAGAAGTATATCTATAGTGCGAATAGTGCAACTGTCGGTCTTTAGTGGAGTGACCAATAGTTAATGGATGGTGGATCTTGTGATTAAAGAGTTTAGTTAGTTATTCACGTACTGTTGGAGCTTCAACTACATGTCCATAAGGTCCCCTTGGTAGCTCAATGAGTTCAAGTTGAGTCAGATTTTGGGTTAATTTGAAGTGTTCAAATTAACAAGAGAAAATTTAATTATATGAGATATAATTAAATTAATTCAATTATATGTGATATAATTGATATTGATGTATTTGATACATTAATTAGAGAAATTAATATAAATATGTTTTATATTAAATACTATAACATAGAAAAAGAACTATGATTTATATGTTTCATATGATGAAATATTAAAACTATATGTTATAATTATAATATGATAAGTTGATTATTATATTTATTTATAATATATTAATTATATGATAATTATGTAATCTTTTTCTTTAATAACAACCTTGAGTGGGAGGTTATATACGGTTATGGTAACTGTGAGATAAAAGAAAAATGGTTTTCCAAAATTATATGATGATTCATTTTGTGTCGTTCGACAAAAGAATTAACTATCAAGTAATAACGTTTTACTAAACGATAGTGTCTCACAGCCTAAACGATCAAGTATCGAGTTTACTATACGATAGTTACTCGGTACTACACAATCGAGTAGCAAATCTATACGATAGGCTTCTTCTTACTAAACGATCGAGTATCTAGTCTATACAATAGACTTCATCCATCTCCCACTTACTCGATCGACTACCTCCTCCTTTCCTCTATCCAAAGTCACACAGAGCCCACAACTCCTGGATTCTCATACCGAGAATACAAAGGTAACACTTGTGGTGGTGTTCTAGTTTCATTTGAGATTCGAGGATCAAGTTGAACTCGATTGTGATCGAGGTTTATCCAGACGTTCGTTGAGATCATGTTCTGATCGTTGCGTTCGAGTTCGTGCTATTGAACCAGTTGTTGAACGATCGAGGGATACTTGAAGAAAGGTTCTTCAAAGGTTTGCATACTCTATCCCTTGTTTGTTCATTTATAAGAAGCATGCTGTAATTTATAGTATATTCATAATCGTTTTCGTTTAGACTGTAATTGTTTGAGTTCTTTAACAATGAAATTTGGAACGATCCACTTTCGCTCACTGGATCTCTATGTTTAGATTTCCTTCATCAACTTGGTCCTTGATGTACCTCCATGCGTGGATTTAAAAGTTCCTTAATTTTTTTTTCATACTTCCCTATTGTCATGGAACCCTATACCAACCTCAAAATTTATTTCGTTTTTCACTACATAATGATCTTGGATAAAACTCTTATTTTCCTTCATAAATAATTTCAGATATACGCCACCAGTTCTCAGCTTTACCTTGAAACAAGGATGTAGCAAATTTCTCTTTTATGGATAGTACAGTTCGCCATTCTGAAGCCTTCTCTTAACTTGGTTAAAAAGCTAGGTTCTTGCATTCATATAATCAATTCCTCCTGCAAGTGGTATTTATTTTTAAGCTAATTGAGTTTTCTGTTTTTCTTTTTTAAATATAAAATTCCATTTTATTTAATCAAGTTTCGTTAAATTATACATAATTATGGTTAAATTACATATTCAATCCTTGAGTGCTTAAGTTTTTCTCTACTTAGCATTTAGTCCTTGCATGTTAGTATCGTCTCTATTTAGTTCATCGACTTTCATTGTAACCATTCAAACTTTCTTGGACCAATTCTTTTGGTTATATATTTTAAATAATTAATGGAATAGTTAGATTAGCAATTTAGTTCATCAACCAGGTTCATGCATATTTAGTCCTGAACTGAGAAAAATTTTAACAATTTGGGACTAAATGTGTAATTTACTAGAACTAATATTTAATTAAATTGAAATTTATTTTGTACTGCAAATTTTAAATTTCTTTAAAATGAAATGAATTAAAATTTAATTTTTTAAAACCAAATTAGAATATTCAATTAATTTAAAAATAAATAACACCTATGTGGTTTGAATATGTAAAAAACAAATAGAAGAAGAAAAGAAAAAAAAAAAACAAAAACAAAAACCAAACAAATATTATAGAAAGAAAAAAAAGAAAGAAAAGAAAAAAAAAAAACAGAGGGCTTTAACCCCTAATCTCATTCTTTTAGTTAGGGGTGAAAACGGGTTGGGTTGGGTCAGTTTCTATGAAACCCAACCCAACCCAGTTATAGTCTAATCAAAATCGACTCTACTCGATCAAATTCGGGTCAAAATCGGCCAGAACCAAATCGGGCGAGACCACATTGTCTGCTGCCATTCTTTAAGTTCATTCTCCTAAACATTTTTCTTTTTGTTTTTTTTGCAAATCTCTCTTCAAAATTACAAAACCCATTCAAATCTAAGGAAAAAACGAGAGAAGAATAGAACCAACACATCTATCTATATTATAAATAAATGGGGAGAAAACGAGACAAACTTTATGTTTCTTTTTTCCCTTGTATTCAAGAAGTAATAGTGGGATGATTCCATAATAGACTTATGTGAGTAAGAAAGCGATTGAGTTTCTGAAAAAAGAAACAAATTTCTTTCACTAAATCCATGTCAATCCAAGATTTGAGTGATCTCTCGATAAAAATCTAAAAAATTAAACAAAATTGAATTAAAAAAAACTAAAAGTTTACCATTCAATAAACAAGTAACGTGGAACGATTCCACAATAGATTTGTATAAGTAAGAAAAAAAGAGAGAATCTGAGAGTGAATCATCCTCGTTGTTTTCCTCCCTTCTTTGTTTATGAAACGACTGTGGTTGAGTTTCTACTTATGCGATTTTTTTCTTTTGCTCAAATTTGCACTCACTATCTTTTGTCAAATTTGCTTCACCTTCTACCTCTTTCATTCCTCGTCCATGACCGGTATATTGTTTAAAAAGCTAACGAAAACGTAGGAAAAAAACATTGCAAAATGGGAAGATCAAAGGTAAAATTCTCCTATTGTAGAGAACTAGAAGGTGAGAATTAAATGAAAAATTCATGGGCATATATTATAACAATCACAAAAGGATGAGAATTAAATAAAATAATTAACTAATCCTTAAATCTAGAGTCATGAAAGAGTGAAAATTTTAAGAAGGGTTGGGTTGAATGACAACTAACCCTTAAATCTAATTTCATTTAGAAAAAAATCATCACATTCAAGGGCATAATGGACATATGTTGAAGAATGAAGGGTAAAATGGGAACGCAAAGATTCTTCCATTTTGCCCTCTTTTAATATATATATATATATTCCTAAGAGTTTGTTGAGAACTTGTCATCTTTAACAAATGTGTTTCTCTTTTTATTATTTATTGATTTTGAGATGAAATTCTACGTTGATCTAATATGGTATCAATGTCCATGAAACTTAATGGGTCTATTCGATCCTATTTAGTTTTTAAGCGAAATGATTGGAAAAATCCAAGTACGATCAATAGTGAATTATCACAAGAATAATTCACAATCGTTCACGACCTATCTCAGTTTTGGAGATATAAATAATTGAGAGAGATTGAAAGAGAAGTTTTCTCCTTTTCTGTGTTTTGCAGAAAAAATGACATTGCTTCAAAATAATCTTTTAACCAACATCGTAGGGATTCAGATGAGGTCTGGAGTCACTGAAATTTATTATAATCAATTTAATAATTAAGTAATAATATTATTAAATTAATCATTCAGATTTAAATGCATGTATGTATAAAGATAATTACAATGGGTAACATTTTTAGGGGTAATAATTAAGTGTATAGCAACATTTTTTTCAATGACAATGATTTTGTAAAAACGCATTTTTTCTCTTGTCAATCCAAGTATGCCCTTAAAGTTTGTTAATCCGTTGGTTTTCTTTTAAATGAAATCAACAACTCTTACTAACGAAAAAGGAAATTACTAACTCAAATGTACTTCACTTTTATATTAGAGTCCAAAACGAGTATTTCTTAACTAATGTTTGCGATCATGAGATCTGTAGTTGGACTCTCATTCCTACCATACTAAAAAAGTCTCTTGTATTAAAGATTTTTTATTCGGATCAAATTTAGTTTACATTTTCAATTTGAGTTAGGTTTGTTTTAAATTAAGGTTAGGTAGGATTGTTTTAAATTAAGGTTAGGCTTCGTTTGATAATCATTTTATTTTTTTGTTTTTAGTTTTTGAAAATTAATTAAGCTTACAAACTCTACTTTCATCTCTATATTTCAATGCTATGTTGTGGACTTTTTACTAGGGGTGTTCAAAAAAGATGATGACCCGAAAAAACCAATCAAGCTAACCTAACCTGTGCGGTTTAGGTTGGGTTCACCTAATAATTTATTGTTAGCTTTAAAATATATATATTTTTGAATTTATGATAAAATTATATATACATATAATTTTTTAGGTTCCATCTTTCTTTTTTGGATAACTTATTCTCCTATAACTGTTAAAAATTAATTCTGCAAACTTTTTACTCCTGACCTTGGGTTATGAATCAATCAGGCTGCTCCATGTATATGGTCTCCTCAAGATTATCATTTAGAAAAGCAATCTTAATGTCTATTTTCCAGATCTCGTAGCCATAATATGAGGCAATGGACAGGAGTATCATTCCTTTAGGTTACGTACAAATAGTACTATCTTACTGTAGGGCTTATGCCCCCTTATGTGGTCCTCTTCTAAGGATAGGTAGGTTTGTTTTAAATTAAGGTTAGGCTTCATTCCTTTAGGTTACCTACAAATAGGCATAATTTTGAACGAGGTTCCAATTTCTTAGGATTTGCCTCAAGCACATGTGCTGGGCAACCCCAGATCCTGAAATTGCATAAACTACCTTTATGGCCACTCCATAATTCCAAAGGTGTTCCAGTAACACTTTTAGAAGGAACGCAGTTCAAAATGTAAGTTGAAATCTGTACTGCATAACCCTAAAATGAGTAAAGTAACGAAGCTGACTCCTTATAGACCAAACCATGTCCAACAAAGTTTCATTTCTCCTTTATGATACACCATTCTGCTGAGGTGTAACAGGTGTCGAGTGTTGGGATACAATTCCATGTTTTATCAAATAGTCTTGGAATTTTAAATCCATATACTCTCCACTTCGATCAGATTGAAATATTTTAATTATTTTATTTAATGCATTTTCAACACCAGCCTTGTACTACTTAAACTTTTCAAGGGCTTCATATGTTGCATTAAATAAACTAACCCACATCTAGAATAATCATAAAAAAAAGTGATGAAATATTCAAACCCTCCTCTTGTCTTAACATTCATCGGACCACAGAGTTTTGAATGTATAAGTTCTAAAGGTTTTTTTTGGCCCTATGACCTTTTCCAGTAAAAGATATTTTAGTTGCCTTCAAGGCATGACTCACATATAGGTAAAGAATTTTCTTTTAACTCTTTTAGAAGTATATTCTTGACCAATCTCTCAATCTTATTGAGATCTATGTGTCCTAATCTTAGTGCCAAAGATGGGCATTTTCCTTAAGAGAAAATTTCTATCTTTTATTTTGATTTTCCACAATTTTAAACAGTTTAGTATTAAGGAGAACTTTAGTTGCTAACGGTCTTAGTACATAAAGATTATCTTCGAGATTGGCAGAACAAATATATACTCCATTTTTGTAAACAAACACTTTATTTACAATAAAAGATAAATAGTAGTTCTATTCAAGTAAGCATTTTATAGAAGTAAAGTTTCTTTTCAAGCCTGGAACCACAAATACATTATCTAATAAAATATATGACTTCTGTAAACAAAGTCGAAGTCCTCATACTGCCATAGTTGAGATAACGGTCCAATTCCTACATGCGTCATCATCTCCCAACCTCTAGTTGCTACTAGGAACTAATTCCGTGAAACAAAGAAAAAAAATGGTTAATGGTGCTGAATCTATTATCCAGGCCGAATAATCATTCTCCACTAAAAAAGTCTCCAAAACAAGTAAATCGCATTTACCTTGCTTGACCTTCTTCTTTTCTGCCAAGTACTTGGGACAATTCCTCTTCTAATGTCCCTTCTAGTTGCAATGGAAACAAACTCCCTTTGCAGCCTTGACATTCTTGCCTTTCTGGGCAGTTGCTATTGGGTTAGCTTTCCCCTTTCAGCTTTCTTCTTCTTCCACTTTTTGGTACTGGAAGAGGAAGGCACATACTTAGTTTTAAAGGTCAAACCTCTTAAGAGCTTTTTAGAGGACGAGGCAATCCTTCTATTCCTTGACTTTCATCAAGGTTTGGAAAGTCTGGAGCTTGTTGATAGTCAGGTTGTAGTCAATTTTGTTCATAACAACATTGTTGTGGAACTGTAGGAAACTTTCAGGAAACGTTCAAGTAAAGTTTCCAAGATAAAGCTAACCTGACTGGCTTCATCAAGGACAGATCCATTCATCTTAGCCACGTTAAAGTAGATCATCATGTTGAGAATAGATGCCCCTTTTTCATATAAGCATTGAAGATGAATTTAAGAGCATCATGCCTGAGTTGTGCGAATAGTTGTCTGAACGTTCCCCATAAGGACTCCATGATCTCACGGGCAAGGAGCATAGGCTCGTGCTTCTTGGCCAAGACTTCAGAAAGACTTGCTAAGATATATGCTCAGGCCTTTTTATTTGCCCACACCCAGCGCTCATATGCCTCCCAAACGTTTCGAGCGGCATTTTGAGCTGAAACTTGAGGACATTCCTCCACCAGGACAAATCTCAGATCATCAATGATCAAAACCATATTAATAGTGTCTTTTCATGTGATGTAATTATCGCCACTAATTTGTCAGCATCGAGCATATTTAATGTTGCAGAAGTCATATTGAGAAATTTTTTGAAACATACAATTTATTTATATTAGTATTCAATTATTACCCAATTAGAAAAACCAATCAAATTTAGCAAAATAATTTAATGCACCCTATGTGACATCTATTTTGCAATGATGTTTTAGCAAGGTAGGGTAAAAGCCACTGTAGGGTGATTAGGTATTTCTTCACTGAAAAAAGACTATCTCAACCAATATACAGAACAACTCCTTGTTCATGTAAATGTCAATCACCATTATTCGGACTAGAAATTGTTAACTAGCTCATTTTTCTTGTAAGTATAACTCCTCATTTTAGATTCTATAGTTCTGCCCCAATGAATCAACCATATGGAAAAACCGATTGTGGCAAAACTAAAGCAACCCTATTCATTTATGGAGTTTGTATAAATAGTCATGCAAATGTCATCTGTAGGGTGACACAAGCAAAGGTGCCTCGAGGCCTAACATCAAATTTTACTATAAACTGATGAGAGATACCGTGGGATATGTTGACACATGTCCCGCTCTCACTAACACTCTCTCCATTCAGGTATTGACCTATACAAACACCATTCGTAGGCAAAGACAAGCAAAGGTGCCTCGACGTTGAGTATAGATGTCATAGTGTGAACACTACTACAAAAACAGTGTTTCTCGAGTTTTTTAAATGTCAAGAATGACTTTTCTTGACAATTTTAAAAACATCAAGGAAGCCAATGTCAAGAATGTCGATTTTCTCGACATTTTAAAAAGTCAATAAAAGTGACACTTGACATGTTTGAAATGTCAAGAATATGTGCATTCTTGACAAGGAAAAAACGTCAAGAAATTTTGTAAACTTGACATTTAAAAAAAGTCAAGAAACACAACACTTGACATTTTTTAAATGTCAAGAGTATGGGCATTCTTGACAAGGAACAAACGTCAAGAAATTTTGTGAATTTGACATTTAAAAAACATCAAGAAATTTGCTTGTGATTTTTAAGAAAAATCTACAATGTTGACATTTTTACCTATAATTGCTCCTATATTTTGATTCAACAATCACATTTGGTATATATATGACATACATTCATCAATCAAATAAACAATATACACACATTGACAAGTTATATATCAACAAAAAACCACCAATATCTCTTTATAAAAACTCAACTTTTTTAACATTGTCAATATATACAACCTAAGCAACATAATTCTAACAGTCAACTCATATGGACACTTCCAAAATAATATAAGGAACATAATTCTAACAGTCAACCCAATATGAACAGTTTCAAAAATACTTTTCCAAAACTTCTATCAACAAAACCATCCATCTACCCATACATGTACCAATCCAAAACTATATCCCCCCTCCCTCCTTCCACCCCCCTCCCTGTGTATATTTGAATAATACCAAAAGATATTTACACCTATATGGATATGAAGTAAATCCAAAAATTGATCAGCAGAACAAACACATCCAAAATGACCAACCACGATCACATGTAGCAACCTAAAAATTTAGCCAACTCTATCCGCACCTCATCTAACTCGATTTTTTAGTATAGTTTTCTTGCATCAATCTATAAACATAAAAGTCAAATATTATAATGGATTCTATTTTTCACTATGCTATTTAAAATATCGAAATAACGATAGCATACCAAATCTGAGATGACAATGCTTCTTTTGGTCACAATATCCCTCATATACCTCATGAGGTAGTATCCACATTTGGTGCTCCCGACTTGTAGAGGACACTACGGAGAAAAAACTAGTAAATAAGAATGAAGTAATCCTTATGCACTAGATGTCTACTTAATATGATGAATAAGTAGTCATTATTAATTTATACTTGCCTTTACTGTTCTCCATAAGATTTTCTTTCGGCTTTTTTTAATATTCTTTTGAGATTGAAATACAATTGCCCTATTTGTCAAAAAATAACCACAAATTATTCTAAAATAAAATACACGTTAAGACAAACACTACAAATGAAAAAGGTTAACTTATTGTCCTTTATATATCGTATATCTACTCGTGATGTTGTGCTTATTGAGTCTAGGTAGTACACAGTATCATAGTATGCATTTAGAGCAAGTAGTGTCCAATGACCACTAATTAATAAAATATAATTAGTATTTTTATTGCTAATGAAAATTGATAAAAACGAAACGTGTTTTAACTCTCCCAGGATTAAAAGGAGCAAGAACTAATTGGTTTGCTTCTAAGACCATCAGTCTACTACACTGGTTTTGAGTTTTAACATCCTGAGAGTTATGTCTAGAGAAAATGGGAGATGGATCTACAAAACTGTATTGTGAACTTTCCAAACATATAAGGATGAGTGCAAGTACATACAAAAGATTTATAACATAAATATAGACGACCAAAATTGGAAAGAAACATCAGAACTGAAGTTTACAAAAGTAATAACATTACTTACGCCATGTAAGCCACCAAAGTCATTGTCTTGACTTCATCCATATAACAAAAGTTAATTATGTCCTCTCCCGAGATACACTCTTTCGACTGATGCCAAAAAGTCAAACTAGAAGTTGTAAAGAAATACTAGATTCTTTGGCCATCACCTTCTCAGCAAATCTAAGAATGGATTTTAAAGATACAGAAAAAACCAATGTAATTGAGTCACTAACTTCTTTTTTCTTAGTCATTTCTATTGGATATTTCTCCTAATACAGCAAAATCATAGCAATAAAAGTATATAAAGCAGAAAATTAGACATTTGATGAACTTAATTGATTTTATTAGTGTTACTTACCTTGAAGATTTTCAAATCTTCTGCATTGCAATTTACATTCACCTTTATCTTGTCTCTTTGTTTCTCTGGGTACTTAATCTCTTCCACTTCAATCTTCTCTTTCTGTTTCTTTTCATATGTTGCCTTTATCTTTTCTTTTTGTTTATCTTGAGATTCGATCACATCTGCTAAAAATTGTTAGGAGCAACTTCCATGTCCAGAAAATGCTATAGAAGATGACATTTGAAGACAAGCTTCGAATTCTCTAATACGTCCACGAAGTGCTTCATTCTCACTTACAATTTCCTTGTTTTAATCCTTCCCATGTTTTGACTTTCGTTTCACTGTATGAAAGTAAGTCGTTGGAGTAACAAAACTACCAACCCCACGTACATGCCTGTGCCTTTCTTGAGTACCTAAGGCTTGTTTTAAGGTATCATTGGGAGAGTGATGTTTGTAGCACAATGGATCTGTATTATTCTTTGAGATCTCATCCTAAAAAAAATGAAATTTAATATAATTAAGCTATATGTCATATACATCATGTAAATTTAATACTTGTCTTACTATTCAATTGACGACTTCTTGAACATCTTCATTGTCGTATTCTCCTTTCTTATTAACTCGAACCTTCTTCCATAAATTAGCTCGATCGAAATCACTTTCATTTGAAGATACTTTCTACTATATTCAGATGAAGAAAAAATTAGATATTGTTATAAATTTAGGAATCGTGAGAACATATATTAAATTTTTATTATCTCCTCAACAAGGTTAGCATAACTTTTCCTTGAAATTCGATGATTGTACTTATTCTTAGATCGACGTTATTTTTTCCTATACAAATGTAATAATTATTAGTAGGGAATGACATAACAAATGTTGATAAAATTAATGACTTTGATCAATATTACAAACTCTTCCCAATGACTTTGATCAATAAATGAATACTTTTCTTGTGGATTTTTCAGAAGTTGAGGTTCATCTTTGACTGACATAATGTGTTTTGTTGTTAACTAATTCTTAAACTGACGAAAAGCTATGCTTGCAGTTTTCATAATGTTCTTCCTAGATCTTCTATCAATTACAAAGGCGGCGTAAACATTGAAAGGTTAGTGAAAACATTACATATACATCTACAATATTATCAAGATAAAAAATTGAATATATATACCTCAACTATACTATATATCTTATTTTTCAACTCAGTAGGCACATGTTTCCAAGATGTATGTATAATAGGTACATGATAATGCGTAGAGCACTCAACAAAAGACTTTAACTTAGCTCCATTTTCACCAATGGGTACGTCATTTTCTTTGTATTCCACAGACTTCTTTTCTCCCGCACTCCTAATGCGTGTTACATCAAACATAATAGTAGCTCCCCATTCTCTCTTCTTTTGATTGGTGGCTTCATTTGATCTAACAACTACTATTTCTTTGTCACCAAACTCTAAATCTTTGTCATCCGCTGTACTATGCTCCATCTGGTGTATAAATCAAAAAATGCAATCAAATTTAAGAAACAATTAGCATATCTAACTTTTAACTTATACAATTTGACTAATGTTTTAAGAAACAAGCAAAATTTCCTTTAAGGTTTTGACTAGTTATGAAAAACTAGTATCACTCCATCCACATCTAATTTTTAAAGTATACAATTTGACTAATGTAGACAGCTTAGTGTATTTTTTGCACCCTTCGTATAATGGTTTTTCAGCATCATTAAACAACTTCTCAAATCCATTTGGATCTCTTGAATATTCCTGAGCAACTTCAACCATTTCTTTTAAACTTCCAACACCAGTCTCTTCATACATGTATGTGTCAAACATAAAAGATTCTCCACAAAATGATGAGTTAAGGAGTTTTTCCCCATGCCAAAACCAAATTTTATAACTTTCATCAATCCCATGACATATAAATGATCTGTAATATCCTTGCTACTATGCTTTTCACAATTCCCACGTTTTAAACAAGGACAACGAATAAGGAGCTATTTGTATTAGAAAATCCAAAATTTATGGAGTTTTCCACACCCAATTCATAATATTTGGATAACATACTCTTGTGCATGCATGATTTATCCATGATAGTAAATGTAGTAAGAAAGGATGATAAACAATGATCAACTTCAAAAAATAAGTCGTGGAAAAGAAACAAGTTCCCAATACATACAACTTGTCATTTCTAGCTCTACAACATTCCAACCTCAAGAAAGTAAGACAAATGAAAGAACCTCAAGACAAATCAGAGAACAAAGACAAACACTTCTAAAAAAATTGGACCCAAGGTGTAATTGAACCTAAAAAAATTGAACCCAAGATGTGCACATGCTGTAATGTGCTAAACATATATCAATTCCAATAACTAAAAATTGAACCCAAGTTTGGCAAAACATTACTTAGTTCATAAAGCCCTAACAAATTAGACACATTGACATATCTAACTTAGGCAAGCATTTAATTAAAGAAAAGTGTCAAGTTCTCTAAAATTAAAGCCATAACTTTGGCAAAGTGGCAATCCCAACTATGGCAAGTTCTCTAAAATTCAATCTCATTCAAGAACAATATAAAACAAGAGTTTATTATGAGATTCAAGAAAATACATGAGAGATTAAACCCTAACTTTGAAAGTTTAAACCTCAAACCAAAAAATCAAGCCCTAACTTTCAAAGTTCATGCCTCAAAGAAAGAAAATCAAGTCCTAACTTTTAAATTTCATGTCTCAAACCAAGAAAATCAAGAATTAAACCTAATCTAAACAAGATTAAGCCTAATCTAAACAAGAAAATCAAGAGCCTAATCAAACCAAGAAAATCAAGACTTAAACCCAATCTAAACAAGAAAATCAAGATTAAGCCCTAACTTTGAAAGTTCATGCCTCAAATCTACTTACCTCAACGAAGAACGTCTTCAAGATTGATGGAATAATAAAGATGCATCAAAGGGAAGTGAAAAACCAAGAAGATTTCGAGTGTATTGAGCAAAAAATCAATTGCATAGATTGCAAATCGACTGTTGGAATTTCTTTTAAATCTGTCCGATAACGTCCCAGCGCTACTAAAAGAGCGTTGCAACGCTGTTCAAAAGGCACACAATTTTTCCGTCAAAACCCGTAGTGTTGCAACGCTGCGTGTGTGAAGCGTGCGCGTTTTTCATTTTTCCATCAAAATACGTAGCGTTGCAACGCTTTTTTTCAGCGTTACAACACTACCCTATATATTTTACAATTCTTGACGTTTTTAAAACGTCAAGAATTCATTAATTGATCTTGACATTTTTAAAACTTTAAGTACTGTATTTTTTAGGAAAAACGCACAAACCCCACTTTTTAAAATCAATTCTTAATGTTTTTCTTTAAAATCACCTATTTCTTGACATTTTTTCATAAAAAAAGGTGAAGTATTTAAAATTGCAAACGTCAAGAAATATTGTTTTTCTTGTAGTGGAACTATAAGGAAGAAACGTGAAAAGAAAAAATGAAGTATCGGATACTCTATTTTCCTCTCACTAAGTCTTTCACCTAGGGTTAATTTAACTTAAAAAATACGACTAATTATTTTTATTAAGTGATTGTTTAAATTTTTCCCAAAGTAACACTTACTTTGGATAGTTAAACAATTTTCATTAATGTTCATTAAACATTTTAATAAATTTTAATCAACAATTGAATGCTTGTAATAAATCTATCTAATTCACCTTCCAAGTTAATTCTCAGGTAGGGATGTTACGTTTCCTTAAGTTTAAATACCCAACCTAGACAGAACTAGCCTTAGACAAAGGTCCCTTATAGATACATTTTACTACAATTTTAATCTCTTATTAAAACCAATTTAATCCTATTAAACTGATTAAAAATATTAAACTAATTTCTAATCTCACTTGAAATGTTGTGAACTTAGGTCTATGTGAATAATATTTTAAACTATTTAAAAAAATGAGTTTACATGTAATTCTGAATTATTGATTTTAATTTCTAATTTTATTTAATTATAACGATTAGAAAATAAATGAAACAAATTAAAATCATATATTGCATTCCATATCATACTTAGGAAAAAATTATAACTATTATAATATTACCTAAAGCAATGACATGCTTCATGATATTTCCATTTCATTACTCAACATACATAGCACTTATATACTAAAGTAATGAAATTCAAATAATAACATTCATACATACATCTAACTATATATTACAACTCTTATGATATAAATGATGCATGATAATGTTGCTATGCATGCAAACATATATTATAACACTTATATTATATGATGCATGAGCATGCTATAAAATAAATCATGCAACTATATTATAGCATTTATAATATACATGGTACATGAAAAATGCATAACCTATGGTGGGTTTTACTATATGACATACATTATGACATATAAAATAATAAAATTAAACCATACATCAAATGCATAATTTAAAGAAAAATTTATGGACCGAGTGTCACACCCCGCCCCGAACCCGCCTCCTGAGCCCGAGGAGAGGTGTGAAGGACCGCGGATACCACCCTTTTGTGATACCTACTGCCTATCTGTACCTATTTACTCTCAGTAAAGTTTAAGTCAAGGAAATAAACAACAGCTGACTGATTAAACTCATTTTATTACAATAGTGTAATGTTTATACAACTCCAAGACTTAACTACAAAGTTTACACCAACAACTCTAAAACTCAAAAGTGTGACTGTGGTGTGATAGACATTGATCTTAGCAGCACCATGGAACTCCTCGCCTTTCGCTACTTGGGAAAAAACATGAAAAAAAAAAAAAGAATGAGTTTCACAAAGCTCAATGAGTGGTAAACAACTTCTAGAGTCTATTTCAACTCATAAAATAACAAGTATATCACAAATACATGGTTAATACTTAAACCTCAGCCTTGAATGAGTCTGATCTCAAACTCTACCTATACACACGGTAGATAGTTAACTGCTATTAATCATAATGAGTTTTTTCTCAAACTCTACCTACACACACAGTAGATAGTTAAACTGATATTAGTCATAAAAGCTTACTCTCTTGCATTTGCTATGTTTCCTATGTGCATATAGATCCCTGCTTATGGGCTCAGAAGCTAGGCCTACTGGCCTTCTGACAATCCCATATAAGGTTCCTCCTACAGGCTCAGGAACTAGACCTCTCGGTCCTCTGACCATCCCGTGACGTTCCACTCGGGGCTCAGGAACTAGGTCTATTGACCCTTTGAACATCCCAATCTTATAATCTCGTTCTCATGCTAATTAATCATTCATAATATAAGCATAGACACTTTACTCTAAAGGATATGCTTTAACAATTAAAGGAAATTACCACTCACCTTGGTTTCTCTCTAGAAGTTCCTTGATCCTTCAAGCTCCCCTTTTGAACCCTAAATTTGAAATTCAATTTAAAGCTCCGATTACTTATAGTTTCAAGCCTAACTTCGAGATACTTCCTTCTACAAACATGCTCTAAACTGTCTGAGGAAGCTTACCCTAAGATCTTAGTTTAGAAATTCTCATTTTTTGGCCGGAATTATCAAAACATCAAGACTGGCTCAAGCTTACCCGATAGCTTCACCCTTCTTTCTTTTCTTCATCTTCCAGCCTTATTCCTTGGAGCTTCTTCTTTGGCAGCCCTACCTTAAAAACTAGACTCTTAGAGCTTTCAGGTGGCTTTGAAATCACCCAAAACGCACGAGTATTCTGGGAGAACTTCTCGTCCCAATTTGATGGTACTTTTAGACTTCACTGTCCGACAACATCACCTCCTCTTTGAACTTCATGACCATCGCATAGTCTTGCTACCAACGCATGCCCTTCATGATCAACACATAGTCTCCTTCAAATCTACCTTTTAACACTCTTCCTAACGTTCTTTGAAGAAGATTTGACTTATGAATTGAAGAGACATCTTGTGGTGGTATTTATAGGCCAAAGGAATCGATCCTTCTCATATTTACTAAGCCTCAACGCAAGACACCTCCTACTTTGAAGTGTTTGTGCCACCACCTTTTTCCTTGCCATTCACCTACTCTTATGCCACTCACCTGCTTGAGTTGTCTTCCTCATGCATAAGACTTCTTTGCATGAAACTCAATTCGTCTAGCTCCTACTAACTTAAGCTCAACCTTCTCTCGGTATAGTAATTTGTCCAGGTGAACTCATCAGCCTTGCGTAATGCAAACCTCATCACTGATTAATCACTTGGCCCATCGTTTAGCCTTTGCACTTCATCGCATAGCTTCGTCGTCTAATGAATCTCTTGTTGTTGCTCACCATCCAGCCCTCTCGTTGTTGCCAGTCTAATACTTGCGTCCCATCGCATAGCACTCATGCCCCATCGTGTAGCTCAATCTTTATTAAGATCTCGATCTCAATGATCTCGCTATCGTGTATCTCTCGCTGATAACGATCTCGTTGCCATTCAATGCATAGTGCATAGCCTATCGCATAGCTCTTACATCTATCAATTAGCTCCATTGTTTAGCGCTGACGCCAATTGTCTAACGCATCACGTCCATCGTCTAACGTGTCTGCTTATCATGTAGCGTCATCACCCAGCGTCTGCGTCTATCGCGCATCATCTAGCGCTTCGTCTTTTGTGTAGCGCTCAAACTCATACTCATCGTGTAGTGCCATCGTGTAGTCTATCGCCCAGTGTTCGGGCCTAACGAATCATCTAGTGTCTACGGTCATCGTGTAGAACCCGCTCATCGTTTAATGCTATCGTTTAGTGCTATCATCTAGCGCTATCGTTTAGTTTCCACACTTATCGTCTAGTGCTTACAGTGATCATGTAGTGTTGTTGCCTATTTTGTAACTTTATTGTCTAGCGCATCAGTTCACATCGCTTAACGCTACCTACAGCTACACGATCGTCTAGCGCATCACTCAGTGCCCACATATAGCTATACGATCGTCCACCCAGCACCTTACGCTCATTATCTTGCTCTCCCCACTCTCGCTCACACAGCCTCAACACATGAGCAACCCTTAGCAACGCCTCTTGCCAATGCTTCGGCCAACATGCATCCAACCTCATAAATGCATGGTTGCCCTTGGCCTCAATGCTTAATCTCTTTTAAGCCTCTACTAACTAAACCTCATCTCATACGTTAATGTTTTCTAACACCCAATGCATGATTTCTTTTGACTTTACACTTAGCCAAATTTCACTAGTTAAGGCTCAACTCAAAGCTATTCAAGGAAAATCTCTTCAAACATTTATAAACTTCTCATTCTCTTCAATATAGGATTTAACTTATTCTTAGTTAATTTCCTTAATTACCTACTTAACTAGGGAAATTGAAATCCAAGTTTCACACTGAGATTGCACTCCTAAACCATGAATTAAATTAATATAACCTTTATATTAATTTAATTAATGGAAAAACTAACTAATACATCAAATAATATTTGAACCGGTTCAAAGCAAGTGAACCGGACCTTGAACCGCACGAACCAGACCGCCCAAAACTCGAATTGCCCATGAACCGGTCGAACCAAGCGAACTTAATGCGAGCCGATTGGACCATGAACCGAATTGCCTGATTTTTTTCCATCTCGAGCGTTACAACACTGACCTAGGAAAGCTACAAAAAGAATTTTCGTCTGCCTCTTCTCTCGGTGTGTTACAACACTGTGACCTAGGGCGCAGCGCTGCAACGCTGTTGTACAGTCACCTACTGTACAGTCACGATTTCCTTTATTTCTGCTCCGATTTAGGAGTCATTTTCTTCAGAAACTCGTCGGAATCAGCATGAACGACTAAAAACAATTAATTATAGACTCAATTTCTTAAATAATTCCAAAAAAAAGGCCCTTACAAACACATTTGTCAAGAAAGTAAAGAATCTACATAGTCCAATCCCAAAATATCCAAAGTTGCAAAGAATAAAGATTCCACATACATTCATCAACCATAAATGCAGTAAATGTACAAAACCCACCAAAAGATCTGTAATTTAATTCCAAAAATTAAAAAATTGGGAACAAAAGACCATCACTTTGATACAAATTGAAGGAACCGTGAGGTCTGCAGCGGAAGCATAGATCATTCCCAATTCTCGATTTTACAAAGAACAAAAATTACATAAAATAAAATTATGCATTTCGAAACAAATTTACAACATACTAAGAAAAAGATTAGAGAAGAAATAAGATTAAGTTTACTAACCCTTGAAGAACCAAAACTTTCATGTATTTCCTCTCCAAAAGATCACAATAAAAAATTATCTCGCTAACAGAGAACCAAGCTCCAATGAGGATACCACTATAAATGAGCCTTCTATATTCTTCTTAGGGGTTAAGAATTACAGGAAGTATGGGCTCTGTATATTTTGGGAAGAGGGAGAGAAGAATTGAGAGTAAGGAGCTTTTATTAGAGAAAACACAAGACACTCTATAATCTTCTACGAAGAAGATGACTAAATTTTTTAAAAAATACAACTTCTGTTTCCACGTTTTTTGAGTGAGGAGAGAAAATAGGGGGAGGGAGTTATAACTCCCCCTAAATTAGGTTTTTTTTAAAAAAAAATTATTTAGTAAAAGTTTAAGACATACATACATACATACATACATACATACAATATATATTAAACTACATGTTATATCAAATATAACACATAACGTATAGTTTTTATATTATATCAAATACAATATAACATATAGTTTGAATTTCTCTTAATAATACGTGGTATTTAATATAAATCAAATTTATATTAAATTTAATTATATGAATCCAATTCACATAATTAATCTTTGAATCATATTCAAATATTTAATTCCTCTCAAAATAAACTTTATATTATAATTATCAAATACATTATATTAATTATATCACATATAATTAATTTAAATTAATTATATCACATATAATTCATTTAAATTAATTATATCACATATAATTAATTCCCTCAATTAATTTGAATAATTCAAATTTATCCAAAACTAATTTTCAATAATCCATGTTGAGCTCCAAAGGGGACCTTATAGATTTGTAGATTGAAGCTCTCATAGTACTTGGATAATTAATTAAACTCCTTTAATTAAATTATCCAACATCCATTAACTGTTTGTAACTCCACTAAAGAATGACATTTCTGTGTCCATTGGATATAACCAGTCAACAGTGTCATGACCCTTCACAAATTGGTCGTAAGTATAGTTGAGCCAAAATTACCGTTTTGCTCATGTAGTTACATCTAACTCCTTAAGTACTGCTAGTCCCTCTAATGAACAATAAGTCGTACTCCAACTATGATCAAATCCTTCTCGGGCCAAGAGAGGGTGTGGTGCCACATTGTTTAAGCCTCGAAACCAAGCCTTAAGTGAGTAATTTATCTACTTACCCCGACATTAGAGAAGGAGCGATTTCATTTTGTGTAGCTGTATTTCTAGCTCCCCAATCAGACGAATCACCCACACAAATCAAAAGATCGCCTTCATAGATTGGACTTCCCAACTCACTCAGGATTCGGGTCTATTGGAAATGTCCTAGAACTCGCAGTTCGTAAATTGTGTTAAACATTCTATTTATCAATAAAATATTATTGAGTACCTTATTCAATAAAGTTGTTGATTTTGCATTCTATTATGAAAATCCAATAAACATATCTATGGCTATACTATGAATATTTTAACTTTATGTGGTGACATAAATAGGATCAAGTTAATAGTATATAGCTTAAATAGTCTACAAATATATGGATAAAATTGGGTATCTCATCCTGGTAACACTATTGGATACGACCCATTTTGTATAGGTAATACAGATGACGTGATCCAAAAATCATTCATGTAGAGACATGTGAGTGGGGACATCCTATGCAATGAATTTGAATATAGACTAGACCATGAAATAGTCACTTTTCTTTATAATGACTGTTTACTATTAAAATAGACTATTTCATACTTAATTAATCTAGGATAACTCGATCTTAATCCTGAGCTAGCTATGAACTCCTGTTTATTTGGGATTATCATTAAATCTGCATGGGTGAGAGTAATCCAACAACACTGCTGAATAATCCTTCCATTTTTGGGATAAGATCGAATGGATAGTTGGGGACATAGCTCTTCAAGATGGAATTTACTCCTACCCATTTTAGGGTTAACAGATAGGTTGTTCTCTTAAGTGTTGATTCTTGGTCTTGAATAATCAGGGTCCCACCTTCTCATAATAGAGAAGGATATGATTCATAAGTAGTATTGTGAATCAAATTGTTCATTAGAGGATCAGTGGGAATTTAAGGAACAAGATGTATTTATAGGGGTAAAACGGTAATTTTGACCTAGCTGTAATTACGAATAACCTGTGAAGGATCGACTTATTGATTATGGTTTATATGGACAGAAATATATCTACATTGAGAAGAATGCAATTATCAAGTTATAGTAGTGTGTCTTGATAGTTAACGAATAGTAATTAATTCGATTAAAGAGTTTTA
Organism: Benincasa hispida; assembly: GCF_027475165.1. NCBI lineage: Eukaryota > Viridiplantae > Streptophyta > Magnoliopsida > Cucurbitales > Cucurbitaceae > Benincasa > Benincasa hispida. Next base: position 2,737,580 of record NC_143482.1, on the reverse strand, counting down.
ACAAATTAATTACAGATCGTTGGAGCTCATGATCTATAGATCCATTAGGTCCCTCTACTAGCTCATTAAATTGGAATAACAAATTGAGTATTGATATATGAAATTAGGATTATGAATTTGAAATGTTGAAAATCATTTTTAGGGTTTTCGATTGATTTTATATGATACAATTAAAAACATTTAATTTAATTTAATTTAAACGAAATTGGAAAATCAATAAATATTTAAAATATGATTTAAATATAAAATTTGATTTATTGGTTAATTTGATATTTTATTAATTTAATATTTAGATATTAAATTAATATTATTTTAATTAAAAAGTTTAATTAAAAATTAATTAAAATTAGTTTATTTAAATTAATTATTTTTTGAATTAATTTTGTAAAACTAATTTAAATAACAATAATGAAATCATTTTTGAAATCATTTTTAAGTTAATGGGTTTTTCCAACTTTTGGGAAAAACCCATTAACAAATATGATGAATTATCACCAAAATCTATTTCCTTTTTGTGATGATCTTCAAGTTGGAGCTGCTCGTCATGCAACCCTGTATAATTTACATGAGTTCTTTCTATATATAGAAGCTCCATGCATGAAGATTATTAAGCATTATGAGTTTTACTTATTGAAGTAAAAAACCTAAAAACCTTACACATCCCTCACTTGTTCTTCATCAATTTAACTTGATTTAAGTGTTTCCACTGCATGTTCTAGCTTGAGCATAGTAGAGAAGATCTCGGTGGTAGTCCTCTTAAAGTTTCAAGCTCTATCTTGGTGGATTTCAGCTGAATTTGTGAAGGAAATCTTCAAATGTAATATGTGTTTCAAATCCTCTTCTGAATATCATATGAACAACATACTTAAAACTCAAATTAAATGTAGTTTAAGTGCTTATTGATTCTGAACTCTTTCATCGTGTGATATATCATTCCTTCAAGGTCATGTCACCTATGGTCATCCGAGTGAAATATAAGTCTCTACTATTAACGGTATTATATAATTAGACTATTCATTTCGTGGTCCGGTCTTGTACAAACCCTTTGTATAGAATATCCTAGCTCACATGTCTCTATATGAATGATCAGGATCAGATTATTTGTAGCACTTTACAACAATTGTAACATCTACAAAGCGGGTCGTATTCGTAGTGTCACCAGAATAAGGTTCCTAGCCTTATTCATTTACTATAGACTATTTAAGTTATCACTTAGACATGGTCCTCTATGTGTCTCTACATACACATTTAAGCTACAAAAGATAATCTCGGATATTAGTTTATTGGTTTTGTGGGTCAATGCTATTAAATGTCAAATAAAATACCTCATATTTTATAAAATAAATAAATCGATTGTACATTACAATTATAAACTACAGGACCCACAAGATTTACGGCATCAATCTCTACACATTGTTAATCTATCTTTATCCAAGATATTGTACTTTAGTGAGATTCACCATGAGAAAGGTTGAATCCAACTCAAAGAGGGCCCTAAAAGGTAAGATTTGGCTCAATGGTGCACCTTTTGAAACTTCCAGATTTTTCTTTACTTTCTCCTTACTGTTTTTCTTTTATGTTTCTATTTTACTTGACATTTTCCATTACATTGTACTTGACATTTTCCTTTTTTTTCCTTCCAGATTTAGGGCATTCAATTTAATAAAATTATCTTAATTTTCTTTACTTATGAGATAAGTTCTTTTAGGGTTTCATTTTGTAGATAAGCACCATTTCCTTTTCTTCTATTTCTTTGGTAGAAAACTCATGGTATCTTGTTAATTTAAACTAGTCAGTTATGTTAGTATGTTTGTCGAGTTTTAATGTTGGAAAGGTTAGCATATAAACAGATTTCACAAAGGAATATACAACTAAGAGTCTAGACATAGAACATCCTGTAACCTTAGACATGAGGTCCACCGTAAGATTAAAAGATTGCATAAACTATTTAAGACCTAATAAGCTATAAAAATATCGGACTAATTATTTAGGTTTCTAATGGTATTAGAAATAAAACTAAGGCATAATGTTCATACTATCAATCTCGTGGTTTGAGGTTCGATTCCCCTACCTCACACTTTAATTACAATACCTCTTAAATAAATAAATAAATAAATAAAGCTAAGGCTAAATAGAAGATGTTCTCTACTCATAGAAGTAGAGTTCAAAATGGTTGCCAAAAGGCCAAGCCTTAGCCAAGGCTAGAGGAACCCTGGGAGACAGCATGTTCTCAAAAATGGAAGACACAATTTCCATGATAAGAAGAATAATTAGATAAATTATTATACTTTTACTAATAATTATTTAATTGTAAGGTGTTATTCATTTTAGAAATAATTTTTTTTTTTTTTTTGAAAGAAATTTTAGAAATCATTCTTATATCATTATTAGAAAAAACAATGTATTCACTCAATAAGATACCACTTAATGTGTTACATTTCTAACATAATGAGAAAAAGGGTGACTATTACATCAGCAATAAGGTGGAGGAATCTTAACCTCATATGGCAATAAAATTCATTGTTATTTGATTCTAATTATATATAGTAATGCCACCATATGTTGAAGTTGGCAAATACCCTCTGCATGCCTTCATAAAACCAACCCTTATTGTACATATAAGTAAACTTATTTAATGTCCCAAAGGTTATATAATGGTTGGCAAAGAAAGAAACTAATCACATCCCACCAAACCATTTTACAGTATTAGAACACAATGGCAAAGAAACTTAGTGTCAAGTTTACTTTCATTGTTGTGATGATGCTGCTGGCTGTGTTTGCCTATGGTAAATATTTTCAAGCTCATTTCTTTTTTGCTCATAGTTATACATGCAAAGTCTTAAATGTAGATATTTCAATTTTATAAAGATATCAATGGAAATATCGATAAATGCTATATCGATGGATATAATTTTGAGATTTTTTTTTATTTAGATTCTGAATCTTATTTTTATTTGACCATAGATTTCAAAAGGTTAAAGGTGTATATTTATTGAAAAATTGAGACTAAAAGTGTAAATCTTGAAATTTATGGTTGTTGGAATGCCTTGAATTTGTTTGTTGGCGCTTCGAATAACAAAGTACATGGGTTTCGTTGCATGGTCAGCGAGCCGGGGTCTAGAGGTGGCGCGCTCTCATGGTGCCCCCGAAACCTATGCAAAACTTGTATTTAGACTATTTATTTATTTGTATTTATTTACAATTATGACCCTCGAATTAGAGTAGTGTGCTATATAAACTCTCTAATCCTTAGAGACGCCGTTTTGGTGTATTAAGAAAACATGCTCTCTAATAATACTTTTCTCCCTCTGCCCCGTAAACGTAGCTAACACACCGTTAGTAAACCACGTATATCCACGTTCTTTTGTATTCTTTAATTATCAATTTTGTAACAATGGTCAAATTGAAACAAAACTAAAATCTCAAGGGTGAAGTTGAAACCTGGGGCCTATATTGAAACCAAAATGAAAACTTAAGGACTAAAAGTATGGTATTTTGAAGTTTGGGTACCAAATGGAAACTAGACCCAAAATTAAGGACCGAAATTTGTTTTTCTCTTTATTTTTAAAACAATCATAGACATTTCACTCTACTTGGATCAATAAAAGTTCTTTATTATCTACTTCTTTGATCTTTTTTTAATGCTTCATCAATTATTTTACAATGTAAGGAAAATGTGGATTCATTCCTGAATAATAATTGATACATTCAAACTATAAATATATTAAAAATACTAGTCGTTTAATATTTTGATTTCTTGCAAATAGATATGACTAAAATTTTGGAAACAATTGTTTGCAGTTGAAGGCACACCATTGGGATCAAAGGGAAGCTCTTTGGCACAAAAGCAATGCAACACCACTGCTGATTGCAAACAGCTTTCCTGTATTTGCTACTTCCATTCATGCTTATGTGGAAAAACACTGAGCTTCAATTCTAAGAACAACATCAATGATATGCAACTTCAAGAGCTCAAAGGAGAGGATCTCAAGAATTAATTAAGTTCCAAAATTACAACAAAATTTTAAGAACAATCAATATGGTTGTTAATGTGTGTGTGGAACTAAAACTTGTTCTTTGAATTCAATAAATGGTGAACAAATAATGATATATATTTGTTTACTTAGTCATCTTTTATACATCTTGTTTTCACTTCTCTTGAGTACTTAAACTAGTTTGATTAAATATTGCTTTTTGGCCTTAATATAGTCCTAAAAATTTAAAAAGTTTTCTTTAAATTTGAAAGGACATGTCGAGTAGGATCCCACATAAGAAAGGTGAAAAGACCTAACGATCTTTATAAGATATATAAATTACTGCTCTCATTATCAATTAATTTTGAGATAGAATCCATGTTAATTTAACATAGTGTCTCATGTAGCTCAAGTCGGTATTTGATTCAAAAGAAGAATCCTACATTATAAAGATAAGGAGATCTCATAAATTTTTTTACCAACCATGCAACCATGAACAAAAGTTTGACATTTATATTTTATTCATAGAACATCATACATACTCTTAACAATAATAAAAAGTTAAACACATATGAATTCATCCTAGAATAATACTTTTGAGAAATCTAACTAGCTAGTAATAATATTCTTTTTTTCTTTCATAACTTTAATTTACCAACCAGGCAACCATTTGGCATGAAACTCAAACTTATTTTCAGGAACATTTTTAACATAAATTCCATCATCTCTTACTGACCAAAAGCACCCTTGATCTTGACATCTATGGGAAAGCCAAGATTTAGACACTGATTCTGGCCAAAACACTTCTAAAGCAATATGATTTTGTTCTAATTTCTTGTGCATATAGCACCAGTACAATGTTGTTTGCCACAAATTCTCTCTAAATCTCCATGAAAATCTTTGTCCAAATCCTAGATTTTGTTGTCCCAATTCGTTGTCTTTTGACTTGCAATGAAGAAATAAGGTTTGTCTGCTTTGCATGTCATTGGATACCTGCACAGTCCAATGCTGAAATGGAGCTGCAAAGCTTGTTTGAACCATAACTAATGCCATAATAACCCAAACTAAAGCCATAAAATATTTGAGGTTATTCATGACAATTTCTTGCGACCGTTCGAAATAATCAAACAATATAAATATTTAAAGATGAAAGAAAAACACTTGTCATTCACAACTTTTAGAGAAGTTGCTTCAACATTACAAAGGTAAATTCTATTTATAGGATTCTCATGGAGAAATCTAAATCTCATAACTCTCCTTTCTAGAAACATAAAACTCATACTAGCTAACTCTCAATCTTAAATTCATTAAAACATACTAAATTAATTCTCATATATTAACATATACTTTTTCGTTAAAAATAACATATGCTTTAACTCTCTTCCTAAGTAAAACTTAAATGTATTTAATTAAATTTTAATTCATATATAACTTACATAGAATTAAAGAGATTTGACTTCCAACAGTTCTGGATTTTTTTTTTTAAAAAAGAAGATATTCTACAAAAAAAAAAAAAAATAGCTTTAATACACAGTTGAGCTAATTAGCCAAGGGAGATTGGATATGACCTTCTAAGTAACATTTGTTCCGAGTTATTGAGCTATGCTAATATTAAATTTCATTTAGGGGTTCTTTGCACTAATGAGAAATGTATGTTTCTATTAGTCCTAATACTTATAATTGTCCAATTTTAATTCATGTATTTTTTTTAAAAAAAAACATTTATCTATTAACATTTTTACTACTAATTTTGAAAACATATTCACATGGTATATTTTATTGCATTAAAACTATTACTAAGACTAAATTTAATATTTATTAAAAGTACAGGGACTAAAGTGGGCAACTGAAACTATAGAAACCAACATTAAACAAACTTCAAAGTATGGAGACCAAAATGTTATTTTATCCTTAGAAAGGAATAAAATTAGAACTAAAAAAACAACTTTAGAAAACTCTCTCATTGACCAAACAGAACTAGTCACTTTGACTTATTTTCATGTTTTTTAGCACAATAAGGGTAGGAGGATTCATTCCACAGACTTCATGGTTAATAACATTCTTGTTTGCTGATGCTCCATGTTTGCACTATAAGAAAACACCATTTTCCTAACACTTAAAATCACCAAAAAATTGTAAAAAATGTATCAGGAGATTTACACCCGATGACAAACTAGTCGTCGGGAGTATGGTCAAGATATATCCATCGAGAGAACATCTCTCGACATGGCAACATATACCGTCAGAAGTTGATATAAACTCCCAACACTTGATATACGACATCAGTAGTTTGAAACTCCCGATGCATGTATAGACATCGTCGCTAGTCGTCAGGAGTTCAGTTAAGAAATTGAGTTTTTGAATTTGAACTCTCGACGGCTTACCAACCGTCAGAAGATCTAAGAACTCCCAACTTTTTTCGTAGGGAGATGGTCATTTTTTTAAATTTTAAATTTTAAATTTTTTTAATTTGATATGAATAATCTAAAATGTATAACTTTATTAAGCAAATAAAAACTATTCACATAAGGAACAAAAAAAACGAACAAAGTCGACAGTATTCTTTACTACACAAAAGAGAGAAAAATTAGCAAAATGGTCTACGAAAGAAATATTTCTTGACAAATAAATAGAAGAAAGAACTCCCAACATCATCTCCAACACTAGCATCTCCAACAATATTTCCATCATCATCTCCAAACAACATCCTACAAAACAAACAAAAACCATCAGGTGAATCCTGTAATCCTACAAAAACAAAGAAAATCCTACAATCCTACAAAACAAAGAAAATCAACACACTTCCAAGACTACATGTTCTCAACCTTAAACCTCCACAAATACACAAAACCACAAGTTGAACTTCAAAAGAATAACTAATCTCAACCCATCCCACACAACATTCAAAATTCATAAACTTTTACAAATAAACAAAAAGCCATAAGATGAATTCTACAATCGTACAAAACAAAGAAAATCAACACACTTCCAAGACTACATATTCTCAACCTAAAACCTCCACAAACACATAAAAACCACAAGTTGATTTAAAAAAAAAAAAAAAAAAAAACTAATCTCAACCCATCCAACACAACAATCAAAATTCGTAAACTTACACAAACAAACAAAAAATTCTAAGTTGAACTCCAAAAGAAGTATAACTAATCTCAATCCACCCCTCATAACATTCAAATTTCATAAACATCCACAAATACATAAAAACTCCAGAAAACACATTAAAATCCCGTTGTTTGGCTACCATAACTGTAGGATAGCAACTAATTCATTATAAAAGCTACTAGTAAGACATAAATACTTTGCTACCATAACTGAAGGATAGCAACATATTAGCCAACTAGATAATGAAGTAATCATACCTAATTCGATGACCCTTCTCTATGTGATCATATCATATCTTCAATCATTTTTTTGTTTCTTCCATTTGTCTTGCATGGTCCTCTCTCATTTCTTTTTTAATGTCTTCAAGTTCCTTAATCCTCGATTGAGACTGTTCGACATTGGCTTTCAATTCCCTCACCTCCTTACTTTCCATTCCTCGAGTATATGACGAACTCGATGAGTTGCTACCCCTTATTGACTTAGGTTTATGGGCCCAACATAAGTCTTTTACATGACCGGGTTCTATACCCAAAATCGTCTCACAAATTTTGTCCTCTGTTAGTGGTTGGGAACCTTCTGGAGTGGGGTTGGATTATAATTCTAACATTTGATTCTACACATATTAATTAAGTGTATAAGTACGAGTGACTGAACTTACAAATGAAAAAAATGAAAATAAAATAAAATTATTTACATGTGCATCCTAAGTTGCATGATTCACGAACTTGTCACCTTTAGAGTGTGTTTCTTTAAATAGGTCAACACCTCATATTTCTCGACCTTGTTTTCCCGAAGCTCCGATTGAATTTGCAGGAATAACTTTAATTCCCCTACGTGATTGAACGGTAATTTCACTCTATTCTTCCTATTCGTCTCCAAATTTTCCTACATTGGAACAAAATATATATATATATTCCATATGAAGTAAATGATAGATATCCTCAATCATTATAACCTGAAATTCTTCACTCTGAAAATGATTACACAAAAAATGTGAATCTTCTGGTCTATTCTTAAGCCAGCTAGGCGGGTTGACACGTTCTTGCTGAGGGTTGCTACATTTCCTGTAATGTCTATGCAAATATTCTCTGAATTCTGTGAACAAGTTTTGCATTTGATGCTCAATAAAACTATGGAGTATTTGATTGGATAAATCAAGTACGAAATGAGACTACAAAAGAATTAAGAAATCATTAGCATATATGATGATTATAACAATCTAAAAGAACAAACGTACTGGAAATAAAGATCTGACGGCGACACCAAACGCATTACTAAATCGTACAAAATGTTGACAAATCAACTTCTTTTCCCCTTCTTTGATCACGATTGGAATTTCCCATATTTTTTTTTTACGTATTTTTCCAACTCGATATTCCGTGAATTCTCGCATTTCCTACGAGTGGGTGAGAGCTACTATTTGAGGAATAAAAATTTAAAATAGTTTAGGATATATATCAGTCAAAAGTAGATGTATACGAATACTAATCTGAAGTGTCACCCACAGAAGATCTCGTGCTTTTTAGATATATCTCTTGCTCTCGGAATTCTTCCTCTACCTCATGTTACCTATTAGGGGTGACATCATATTTTATAAACAATATAAAATCAACATTAAATATGTGTAAACAAAGAAAGAGAATTAAGTAGATACATGTTTAGTCATCATTGTCATCTAAATAATATTATTTGTCAGTACTTGAACTGTTATTGGAAGATAATTGCTATTCATCATTGTTTATGAAGTCATCATCAGCATGTCGAATAATTGATTATTGCAAAACTATGAAGTCATCATCAGCATGTCGAATAATTAGTCGTTCCATAACTATAGGATCAATGTCGACTATGCATAAAGTAACCTCCTCAATGGATTCATCTACTCGAACTCCACGGATAATTTCTAGTAAATCCAATTATTCATTTTCAAAATCATCTACTTCTGGTACGTTCCATATTCGCTTATTTTGGACTACTTGAACAACTTTTCAGTTTCTACCGTATTTTATGTCGTTGAGGTAAAAGACTTGTTGTGATTGGATAACAAAAATGAAAGGCTCATCAACATACCAAAAGCGAGATGTGTTGATTTATTTGTATCCTGAATCCACGTGTGTCCTATTACTATTGTTGTTATCTATGTCAAATAATCTACACTTGAACATAAAAGCCCGTCTTTTGTTTGCATATTGGAAATCTAATACTTCGTCTACGACATCGTAGAAATTGTTATCAACGCTTCCATTCCCATTAATCTCCTTAGCGACCAGAACTCCACTATTTTGTGTAGCTTGATGATTATCATGTTCTACATTGTGAAATCGACACCATTAACACTGCATCAATTGTAAGAGCGTATGTCAGACGAAGATCCCATTGCCAGTGAAAGAAATCATCAGAGAGATCGTCTCTCTTGTGCAGATGTAGAACCTGATAAGTCATTATCCATTAAAAATTACTATGAAAAATTAATCACCTCTTAACTTCCAATACTATGTATACCTAAGATTTGAACCAATCAGAAAATTTGTGTTGATGTCTAACATATAAATCACAGTCGTTTTGAGCTTTAGACAAATTAATCTCAAGTGTTGCCTAGAATTTATCATTAGAAAGTTAGGTCAAAGAATTTATCTTAGAAGTTAGAAAATTATAAAGTTTGAAACGTACTTGCGATAATCTATTATTTCTTTATAATTGTTGAGAATGTACCAATGTGCGATACGCTATTCCTTTACCAATGGTCGTATTCTCTGCCTAAATAATTCAAATTCACTAAATATCTCATGATTGCGACTGCTATCATCAATTCGTTCATCTCCATTGAATCTCATTTCAATCCGACTTAGATATCGCGAACAAAAGTTCCATGATCCATTCATTACATATGCTTCCGTTATAGACCTCTCAAGACGTGCTTTGTTTCATACAAATTGTTTTAATGTTCGTAAACTTCTTTCAATAGGATACATCCAACTGTAACTAACCGAACCCACCATTTTGGTTTTGTATGGTAGATGAACAGTAAGTTGTACCATTACATCGAAGAAGGATGAAGAATATAAGCTCATACATCAACATCAAGAAGTTGTTTCACATTTCTTTAATCTTTACAGATAGTTATTGTAACTACTTGTATCAGAAATAGTATATAAACTCATCATTTACAAATTTTAGATACAACAACATATACATAGCTTCAAGAAAATCTTGAACAATCTGTAAAGAAAAGGGTCTGTGACTTAGCTTCTTAATAAAAACTCTCTCCTTCCCGTGGACATATGCTTTCATAGCCGAACCACGCACATCGCAGTGTATTTTCTTCTTCTCTTCTCATCTTCTACAAGATCGTCCATCGTTTACCTTTTTCTTCATATCATCTAGGAGAACAATACTATTGTCGACATTCCTTCAAGCAATCGTCTACACGATTGCACGATCATCTACACTTCTTCGAGCAATCGTCTACACGAATGCATAATCATCTACATCTTTTCTTCTGCCATCGTCTACCCGACTGCAAGCATCCTCATCGTTTACTCATAATCAATCGCACATATTAAATAAAACTCATTAGGGTTAGAAGAAAGAAAAGAATATAGAGAGGCAGAGATCGAGAGAATCTGAAAACTAGAGAGAGAGAAATTTTTGTTTTGCATTAAACACCCATCAGAAATCAAAAGTCTTTTTCATTTTCCATTAGACAAAATTAGTGGGATCATCCATGTGTTACCCATCAGCTGGAAAATCGTGGGCACTTCTCAACCAAGTTCTCTACCAACCAAAGAAATTTGGGGCAAAGATTAGGGCCTCGTGAATTGGATTAAGATGAAGAGCCTCTTTATTTTTCATCATTTAGGCTAAATAATTTTTCTTTTGCAGAAGTAGGCCCATTAAAGTGGAAGCAGGCCTAAAAAAGGAAGGCGAGAATATTTTCTCCAACTTACAAAGTACAATTATTACACGTATTGTTTTTGCACATAAATCTTGAAAGAATACACATAATTCAACAATAGCAGTGAACACGTCCTTCGATAGGCATACTCAAATACCAATAGGGAGTAGTCTATGAAGCAAAATATGACAGTCATGTATTTTCAGCCCCGATATTTTTCCATCTTTATCATTCACACATCGTGAACACGTCCTTCGGTAGGCATACTCAAATACCAATAGGGAGTAGTCTAAGAAGCAAAACATGACAGTCATGTATTTTCAGCCCCGATATTTTTCCATCTTTATCATTCACACATCGTAATATATTAGACATGAATCCATCAGGAAATTTCACTGATTTCAAAAACTTACAAAACGCAATCCATTCACTATTAGTCAATGTGTACATTGCATGTGTCTTTACAAATCTGTTAGCAACCTGTATCAAGTGTAAGTGTTTTCTTATCTTCAAATCTTGTAGTCTAACAAAGCGTTTGTTGTGTCCTTCATTTTTTCTTCAATATTTAACAATTTTCCTAACAAGTTGTCACATATATTTTTTTTCAATATGCATTACATCAACTTTATTTCGTAATAATAATTTGAACAAATATGGAAGTTGGAAAAAAAATACTTTTCTTAGTCCAGTTTAGAATTCATTTTCTTTTCTTATCTTGCTTCAATGGATGTTTGCTAAGGATAGGAAAATTCAACATATTTATTTGTTGTAAGATCTCTCCTCCATTTATTACGACTGGAGGTGGTCTATGTTCAACTTTTCCATTATGTTGCTTACTTCTACGCCAACTATGTTAGTTTCTTCATCATTATATATTGAATATGTTGTATGTCTTCCAAAACTTCCAGATAAGTTGACTGACTCTCCGTGATATACCCGCTCACAGTATGAAGGGAATATTCTATATGTTAATAGATGTCGCTCCATACCCTCTAATGACTCCCAAATTGGATTCATACAATTCTTGCATGGTCATCTTCTTTGTTCGAAATCATTAACATGAAACTTTTCCACATGTAAAAACTAGGATACTCCTTCTCTATACTGGACCGACAACTTATTTTTAAGTTTGATCCATTCTTTATTCATCCTTAAAAATAAACCTTTTCTGACCCAACTTGTAATCCAAAAAAAAGATTATAACATGTATTTGATCCAAAAATTAGGAATTTGATTAAAAAAAACACGAAAACATTATCAAATGACGTCTAAATAGTTATTAAACGTAGTTTAAGTTAATTGATGAACACTGCACTATTTTCTATCATTGAAACTCATCTTATTAATTAAAGAGAAAATGACATTACAAAATTTTGATTATTCAATATTGTTTGGGGAACACAACATTTAAGTTCAGATAACACATTTAAATGTTAGACTACAATCAATGAAATTAAGACTAAGGCATTCTTGATTAGTTTTAATAATGGTAAACAACACTAAAAAATTCAAGAACAAATTCAAAATAGAGGGAAGAACAGAGAAAAAAATACAAATGAAACATATTAAGTAAGTAAAAGATGCATGTCTATATCATGTTTTTCTTTTCTTTGAATAGATTCCCCACTTGAGGCCTGCTGAATACAAGAGGTCCAAACTGGCTAGGAACAGTAGAACCGTTAATTGAGCATATGGTGCTGTGTTGTCAGGAAGTGCTGTTAGGGAAAGGTGTGTTCTTCATTGAATTAACCCTGATATTTTTTGTTTCTTTGGATTTTTTTTCTTCTGTAACCAAAGTAGCCAAGTATAAATGTTGTTTCAACATTGCATGCTTATTCGGACTTTTCTCGTAGAAGAGCATATGATTGTGAAAAATGTATTGAAAATTCCAAAGGCAAAGGAAAAGTTAGCTGCCAAGAGTTATGATATGATTTGGTTTAGAAGTGTTTTGAGTTGAGTTTAAGAATTTTAATGTTGATAGTGAGTAGATGTTTCTTCTTTTGCTTAAGTGGATCATCACATTTAGGGAAAACAAAAGGGAGTGTGATAGAATAATTTAGGGCTATTAATGAAACTCTACTAAATTAATAGCTATTAGAAATTAGTTTATATTTTGTTATAAGTTTTGTTATACGGGTAGTTAAATGGTTAGTAACTGTTGTAATTATGTCTGTTTATAAGCCTCTTTTGGTTAATAAATGATACAACAGATTTATTTACTCTGCTTTAATATGGTATCAGAGCAAATTAAAACTCTTTGACTTTTCGTTTTCCCTCCAGCCATTTTTTTCTCGTGACTTTTCTTCTTCTTGGGCCGATCTCACTCCCTGACCTTCCGGACGCTAACGCCGATCTCGCTCGCCTCTGTCCACAGTGTCGAGCGCCACCGGTGAGCGCCGATTTTTCGTTCTCCTTCTTCATCCGAAACGACGATCATGATCAGATCCGACGACCCAACCTCATCTGGAAACTCCAACTCTATGAAGAATGTTCGAGCTTCCCCATCTTTCATTCTTGAACAATATCAGAACCCTTATTTTCTTCATCCTTCAGATAGCACCAGCCTTGTGCTCGTTTCTAATCTTCTTACGGAATCGAATTACGACTCGTGGAGTCAGGTGATGAAGATCGGGCTCACTGTCAAGAATAAACTCAGCTTCATCAATGGTGAAATCCCTTGATCTTCCGGTGAGTTACTCAGTTCTTGGATCATATTAATGGCATTGCCATCGCGTGGATTCTTAACTCTTTTTCCAAAGAGATTTTTGCTAGCATCAACTTCTCCGATTCCGCTCAAGAAATTTGAGTTGATCTGCAAGAACGGTACCAGTGTAAAAATCAACCAAGAGTCTTCCAACTACACCGTGAAATTTTCAACTTATCCCAAAATCAAGATTCTGTAACCATATACTATGCCAAGCTGAAAACGTTGTGGAATGAACTTATCTCCTACCGCCCATCTTGTTCTTGTGGAAAATTCACTTGTGGTAGTGTCAAGAGCCTACAGACTTACTACCAAATAGAGTATGTTATGGCTTTTCTCATGGGTTTAAACGATTCATCTGCTCCTATCAGATCTCAATTGTTACTAATGGAACCAGAACCATCAATCAATCAGGCGTTCTCTCTAGTTGCAAAGGAGATTGACCAGAAAGCTTATTCTTCATCCTTTGGCAATGCGATATCTTCATTTAATGCCACTGCCCTTCTTGTGAAAAATGGTTCTTCTGCTTCCCACCAGACTGCTCCAAGCTATTCTCGCAACACTAATCAAAACAAGAAGAAGGATAGACCGACCTTCACCCACTATAATATTTAAGGGCATACTGTTGATCGTTGTTACAAACTCCATGGATATCCACCAGGGCACAAGCTTTACAAACCTCCCGAATCAGCAAGAGTAGATCATTCTGATTCTTTATCCTCTTTAACATCTGAACATGCCAAGGCTTATTAGCTATGCTCCAGTCCCATCTCAACAAGTCCAAAACAGCCACCATAGCAGCAACGTCCAATAAGGAAAATTCTATCACTCCTACAACTCAAGTTGCAGGTATTTGTTCTCTTTCTGATATATCTTCTGATCAGTGGATATTTGATTCTGGTGCATCAGCTCATATCTGTCAAAATAAGGTCCTATTCACTACTCTAAGACAAATTAAACCGAAAACTGTTACTTTGCCTAATCAGTCTCAGCTTCTGGTTGAATTTGTTGAGGATATTCAAATCAGTACAGATATCATGCTACAGAATGTACTATATATATCAGATTTATGCTTCAACTTAATTTCCATAAGCTCTTTAACTTTCTATCTACCCGTCATGGTTACATTTTTTTTAGTGATTTTTGCCTCATTTAGGACAAGTACTCTTTGAAGGCGATTGGCAAGGCTAACAAATGGAATGGATTATACTTGTTGCAAGCATCAGTTGATAAGTCCTTACATTCATTTTCACATAATACAGAACTTGTTTGTTCTTCCACTACTATATTCTCTGCTTGTACTTGGCATAATCGGCTTGGACATCCATCATATAAACATCTTAGCTTCCTAAAAGACATTTTACATGTAAACATGGATAGTACTTGTAATAAATGCATGATTAGTATTCTAACAAAACAAAAACGACTGTCTTCTCAAAGCCATAATAAACTTGCTACTCATGCTTTTGATCTTATACATTGTGACATTTGGGGCTCTTACAATGAACCTACTCATGCCGGATATCGTTACTTTTTAACACTAGTTGATGATTATTCTCGGTACACTTGGGCTTTTTTATGAGGAACAAAAGTGAAGCTATTATTATTGTCCTTCGCTTCTTTCACTTGATTAAAACTTAATATGGTTTTTCCATAAAAGCTTTTTGATCGGATAATGCACCAGAACTGGCCTTTACTAATTTTTTTGCTGCCAAAGGTGTTCTCCATCAGTTTTCTTATGTTGAACGGCCTCAATAAAATACGGTAGTAGAAAGAAAACATCAACATTTGTTAAATGTCGCATGATCTCTATTATTTCAAGCTTGGTTACCTATCTTGTTTTGGGGAGAGTGTATATTGACCGCATCTTATTTGATCAACCGCATTCCATCTCATATCTTGTCTTGGCAAACACCTTACTATTGTTTGACTGCTGAACATGTTGACTATACTTCACTACGAACTTTTGGTTATCTTTGTTTTGCCTCTACTTTACCTTCTCACAGGACCAAGTTTCAGCCTCGAGCCATTACCTCTGTTTTTTTGGGATATCCCACTGGCATCAAGGGCTATCGCTTATATGACATTGAGAAGAAGCAATTCTTTATTTCAAGGGATGTTGTGTTTCATGAAGACATATTCCCTTTTCATCAAATCAGTTCTCAAGCAGAGGTACTTGACCCTTTTCCTGATCTAGTTTTACCATTATCACTTCCATTTTCAGGTGATTTATCCAGCAGTGAAGTCTCTTCCTCATCTGCTTCTACTACTCCTGAGCTTTCTGACCAGCCTATTTCACATGACGTTTCTCAACCTACTGCTCCCTTTGTTCCCTTTGCACCTGCTGATGATGATGCTGCAGTCACTGATCAGCCCCATCTGTCTTTACTTGACAATTCTTCTCACTGTCGCCGCTCTACAAGGACGACTAAACCACCCTCATATCTCAGGGACTATCATTGCAACCTCCTTTTACACAATTATTCTCAGCAGACAGTTACTAAGTATCCTTTGCAAGTTGTTTTATCTTATGACAGACTGAATCCTATCTACAAGATGTTTGCCCTTAATATCTCAGTCGCATATGAGTCTCAGTTTTATCACCAGGCTGTCTCTCATGAACATTGGCGCCAGGCTATGCACAATGAACTTCTAGCAATGGAAACCAACCGTACTTGGTCTGTTCTGCCCTTACCTCAAGGCCAACACTCTATTGGATGCAAATGGATATACAAAATCAAGTATCGTGCAGATGGGACCATTGACCGCTACAAGGCACGGTTAGTAGCCAAGGGATACACATAGCAAGAAGGCCTCGACTACATCGAGACATTTTCTCCTGTTGCCAAGCTTGTTACTGTCAAAGTACTTCTTACTCTTGCGGTCTTAAAAGGTTGGTCTCTACTTCAACTAGATGCTAATAATGCTTTCTTACATGGTGATCTAGTTGAAAAGATATACATGGATCTACCCTTGGGTTACAAGCACAATGTTGTTCACAAACAGGGGAGCATCTTGTTTGTCGCTTGCATAAATCCATATATGGCCTTAAGCAAGCATCATGCCAATGGTTTGACAAGTTCTCAAAGGCACTCCTTTACTTGGGATTTTCTCAGTCCAAGTCCGATTACTCCTTATTCACTCGAAGTTCTGCTCAATCCTTTGTTGCTTTGCTTGTTTATGTTGATGAGATAGTCATTACCGGTGCTTCTTTACCTGTACTACATGATATTAAAGATCATCTGCACGAGGCCTTCAAGCTCAAAGACTTAGGGTCTCTTCGGTATTTCTTGGGCCTTGAAATTGCAAGATCATCTCAGGGTATTCTTCTATCACAACGGAATTATACATTGCAGCTCCTAGAAGATCATGGTTTGTTGGCTTGTAAACCGGCTCCTCTACCTCTTGATCCGGTTTTAAAGCTCCAATTTGATGTTGGTACCCTCATTCCTGATGCAACATTGTATCGGAGACTCATTGGAAGACTGCTATACTTGACTATTTCTCGGCCCGACATAGCTTTTTCTGTCCAAAACTATAGGATGATATTGACCCAAATGCATAACAAATTAATATAATCTCAAAAGGGTTGATTTTAGTAAAAAGAAAAAAGGGTTAAAAGAAGAAAGACAATATTAGGGTTTTGTGACAAAGGCACAAATTCTCTAGTTTTTAAGCAAGCCAAGGCCAAGAGCCTAAGGGAAAGGCAAATACATGTGAGTTTCTGTAAATGTTGGATTCCACAATCCAAATTTTCTTTTCCTTCTTTTGGATATTTTTGTGTCAAAAGTCACACATCCCATATTTTCAATAATCTTCCTTATCCAAAAAATAAAAATATAACCCCATTTTCAAATTACTCAAATCAAATCCAAATTTAGTACTTTGAAATATAAAGTTTGAATTTTGCCGATCAACTTTCCTCTTTTTGATTAAAAAAAACCTACATATATTTAACTTGCGAGGAAAAAACAAGCCAAAGAAAATAAACATCCATCTTTAAATGACAATGATTTTCTTTGCCCTAAATTAACAGAATCCATCAAAACAACCATGAAAAGAGAATAAACAAACCCTGATTTCACCATCAAAATTCCTAAACAAATCTTGATTTCACCATCAAAATACCTTAAACATAGCCATGAAAGAAAGAGAGATTACCTGGCAATGAGGAAAGGGGATTTCAGGGAGGTAGATAGAGTTTGACGATGTTCAACCACGGTGTAGTGTTCAATGGCCCAACGCTGATCAATGATCTGAGGGGAGTGGCTTTCGAAAGGAGGGGAAAGGTAGAAGACAAAAGGGATTTCAGGAAGGCAATTTTAGACCTGATATTAGTTACTAACTCTCGACGTGTATTATGTAACCGTCAGAAGTTAGTACTAACTCCCGACGATTGTTGTATAACGTTCGGAGATATTATATCTCCAAATGATTGTACTCCTGACGATTGTTTTAACGTTGGGAGATCGTCTTTTTCTCGTAGTGTTGGGTGTTTGTTATCATAGTATGGTTGGCTTATTTATTACGGGAAAAATTGGAACAACATATTTTGGTAATATGTGTGACACATCTTACAACATGTTTGACATTGTAAAGGACATTATAACGTGACAGATAAAAAATTCTGCAAAATATTTTTTTACTTATTTGTCAAGATTTTTATGCAAAATTTGTGGTCTGCTATATTTTTTTTCCTAGGGAGATAATTTATTCCTTTCTTGAATATCTTATATATATATATATATATATTTTGTGGTTTTGTTCACTTCTAGGGTTGACGCTTTTGAATAGTTTTTGTTGAAGCCTTTTGTTTTTTGTGGTGGTCGAATGTTGCAACTCTGATTCTTAATTATCATTGAACTTGAAGTTGTTTCTCCAAATTAATGTTGAAACTTTTTCTTCAAAAGAAGGTTGTCTTTGTCTTAGGGGGAGCCTAAGAAATCATTGCATGAGAATGGATTTTCTATTTTAGGGGAAACCTAAGACATCATTACTCGAGAAGGATTTCTCTAACTTAGGGGGAGCCTAAGTTCTTCAAGTGAAGGTGCGTTCACAAGAAGGTGGGAAAGATTAAATTTGAGAAGGAGTCTCATATTTAGGGGAATCTATGTGATCATTCATTTATATTCCTATACTTAGGGGGAGCCTAAGTACGATGAAGGTGAGAGGATCTCATACTTAGAGGGAGCCTAAGTTTCATTGAGAAAGAGTCTCACACTTAGGGGAAACCTAAGTGATTGTTCTTTATATTGAGCTATTCGAGTGTCACTGTAATTATCATTTATTTACAGATAAGTACATCATTTTTTTACTTTACATTAGTGGCACACTATCCCCCATGGGTTATCAGATGTTGTGTTCTATTCTAGCTTTAATTTCGCATTTATTTGTGATGTTTCTTGAAATACTGAAACATCATATGTAACAAGTTTCGTCTTATGTTAGATAACCTTTATTTCATTTGCTTTTGCGATTTATTTTCACTCGTACCTGATTCATACTTTTATCAATGTTTAAATAAATTGTTTTGTTTGCAATTTGCCTCATCCAATGATACTTTGATTTTCCTTTCATTCTAACATTTTTTTTTTTTTTTGGTTCAACACCGGATGGAGATGGGAAATTTTCATATACTACTATAGCATCCTTTCGAAAGTATCTTACTCTCATAAATTGGTTGTCATATTAGCATCTTTTTAAAATGAAATAGAGTATACTACCATTAAGAGAATATTTGTAAATGTAAAATAATTAAGATCAACAAAAGAAGTACTGCATACTAGAAATAATCATAACATTTCAGATGTAACACAGATTTCAACTTCAAAAAACTCCTTGAATGCATTCATTAAATTATAAAGAAAACATGGCCTCATAAAATTTATATCCTGTCCAATTAAATGCACCAGTACTAAATAAACATTCAATATACAAGGTATAATAAAGTGAACCGTTTTCATAAAATTCTGGAAATTAAAGAATAAAAGATAAAACTTCTTTTTACTAGGTCTTCTTAATTAATAACGACTGTGGAGGTAGGAAATCGAACCATAACTTTCGAGTTGGTAATATTTACCTTTCAAATTGGCTTTTACCTAGTTGGCCCGCCTCATATCGATATAATTTCTCACCCGTTTAGATTGACATTTTAAGTGTTTAAAAAGCGATTAAGTGAAAAAAAAGGTATTTTAGTCCATTCAAATAGATCCCACAAAATTTAAGACATATAAACACATTTTAAACTTTTTTTGGGTAATTACAATTAGTAACATTTTTAAGAATAATCACCAAGTGTATAACATCATTTTAAAAAAAAATGCAAATATAACCAAGTCTATAAACGATGGACTTCTATTGTTGATAGTCTTTTACTAGTAATATGATCTATCACTGATACAATAATATGGTCTATCACAGATAAACTATTAAAATTTGGCTATATTTGATTTTTTTTTTTTTTTTTTACATTATATCATATCTATTAATACTTTGGGTCTAATGTCTATATTTGCAACTGTCCTTTTTTTTTATATATATATATTTTTAACGTTTTAATATTAAGTAATCCTCATTTTAATGAATATTATACATTTAATAAGGACATAACATTGAAAAGATTTTCATCTAACAATTAATAAATTTTAACATTGACAAGGCTATAAAAGGGGAAAAATTTGTTAACCAAAATTTAAATGTATCTCAAAAATTGGTTGAAAGACCACCCAAGACAGAGAAAAGAAAGTAAAATAACATTATTTGTTTTGATTCTAGTAAGAGATATTATAGAATTTTTAATTGATATAACATTTGGAGTGGATATTCTAATATGATTTGACCTTTTATTTGAGCTATAACGATGAGCTATGCTCATATCGACGATTTATTAGATAAAAAGAGAATTCTACCAACCAGGCTCCCACTTACCTATCAATTCAAATCGATTGTAAAAAGCTCTATTTCTCACATAGACTCCATCCTCCCTTATTGACCAAATGCACTCTAACCCCTGACATCTATAGTATAAGTTAGGATCATAAGCATTAAACACTTCTAAAGAGACATGACCATCTTTATTGTGAATGTAGCACCAAAAGAGTGTCGAGGACCATAGATTCTCTCTAAAGCTCCATGTAAGTTGCTTTCCGACATCGAGGTAATGCAGTCCCAAATCGTCGTCTCTTGATTTGCAATGAATGAACAATGTTTCTCCATTTTTCATGTTGTTAAATACTCGAACCCTCCAACGACTAAAGCGGTATGCAAAGCATGGTTCACCCTGCATTACCAATGCCAACAATAACAAAAGGATAGCTAAACAAGATTTTGTACTCATGATCATTTCTACAACTTTTGGAACTTAATTTCTTTATAGTACTTTTTGTTTCAACCACTCAAAATTATTCTTAATCTTGTATTATGTAGAGAGATGGAGAAGTATTTCTTGTATGGTATTCATTACTTCCACAATTAATAACTTCAAACATATTTAATTAACTTAAATATAATTAAGTTACTTTCTTCTCCTCTCTTAACATATATTAACGTATGTCTTAATGTGATCTTGACGTGGAACGACTAACGTTTTTTTTAAGAGTCTCTTAAAATAAAAGTTTTGGAGTCGTCATCATTCATTTTTTTTTTAAATATTCACAAGACAAGAGGGATCACGAGATGTACCAAGACATCTCAATTAGGTTGACATCTCTCTAACACCCCATCATGTCCCAAGAAAAAAAATGATGCTTCATTAAATTAGAAAGTATACAGAGTGAGCTAGAGGAAAGCTCGAAAGTCATAAGTGAAGAAAAAGGTTAAAGAAAAGCTCTCCAGTTACGAGAGATGGAGGCAATGCCATAATTACAAATGAGCGATCTTTTAGAACATCAAAGAGAAGCTAAATTAAGAATATCCTTCCATAAATACCCTGCAGTCCTGCCACCATTTTGGATAGTCCGATCATTGCTTTCCGACCAAAAACACCACAAGGAAGAACCGATAAGATTACTCAACATTGTGTTCCTTCTATAATTGGTCTTCAGATGCATAAAGATGCTGAGGATGGCATCCAAAGAATGGGAATAATAAACAGCCTCTATGTACCTATAAAACAGAGTTCATATTTGTCGGGAATAACAAGTAATAAAAAGATGTTCGAGAGATTCGCCATGGGCCTTGCAGAGATGTTACAAGAACCGGAGACAAGAAATGAAGTTGCAGGTAGTTGCATGTTGTTGTCTTCTTTCTGTTATATTGTTGTAACCACCAGAGCTTCTTCGTTGACCAAGAACGCCTTTATAAAAAAAAACGAATAAGAGAAGAACGAGAGAAAACAAGGCATTCATTTTGTAATAAGTTTGAAGAAGTAATAAAAGAGACCCTCCCAATTTGCACAATGGACGTAGGCCTTTGGCTGAACAACTTAAATTATTGCGTTCTCTCTTTTTTATTCTACGATCGTCTAGCACTTACTTAAGTATCGTGTACACGATCATTTAGTTCCTATCATATTTTTTACAAGATCATTTAGTTCCGCATCGCATCGTCTATACGATTGTCTAGCTCTTCAACTGTCGTCCATACGATCGTTTAGTTCCTTACAACTATCATTTACAAGATTGAGCTGCCTTTAGGTCAATAATTTAAGAGTTTTGAAGCCTTAAACATATAAGTTTTCCTGAGTCTTGAAGTGTACTTGACCATTAATTCTGAGTAGTTTGTGACTACAAATAAGAGAATCATACTTATCTGGGACGGTAAGAGAACACCCCAATTGAGTTTTAGGAAGGCAATTCTTCCACAAAGAGCCAACCTCCAAAGGAGTGGGCTGGAAAATATCACAGTAAATAACATCTTTCAGGGAGCTAACCAAGAAAGAACCATTGGATGCCAGAGTCCATCTCACATAATTGGGCTCATTATCCTCCATGGAGCGATACCATCCAACAAACATAGTATTCCAGAAGTCAATCTTTCTGTCTAAAAGATGCCTACGGAAGGAAGGAGATCACTTAGCTAAGGCAACATTCCATGCTTCTTTAACCGAGATGTGTACAGGATGCAGCTGTTTTAACGAGCTTGAACAAAGTATCCGATCCACTACGGATTTTCCATTGTATGTTATTGCAAACAATGAAATTCAACTTGTATATTTCAAACCATGGGGATCTAGCACTGGTGAACTTACATTTGTCGGGAACAGATCGGCAAAGCTGAAACGGTTCATTATGAAATCGCTAAAGCCATTTCCCAAGAAGAGCATTGTTTTTAATTTTAATCTTATCCACTCCTAGGCTCCCCTTTTCGTTAGGACGAGTGATCAGATCCCATCGAACTAGATGAGAGCCACCAGCGCAATTAGTCCCTTCCTACAGGAAATTTCTCAATTTCTTTTCACTCTCTTTGCAAACTGTAATGGGAGCTTTGAAAAGAGACAAGTAGTATGTAGGAAGATTACTAAGAACTGCTTGTATAAGAGTCCATCTACCACCTTTGGAAATGTATGAGTACTGCCTTGCATCCAACTTGCGATCGATTCTCTCAATAATGGGCTTCTAGAAATCCATAGATTTAGGGTTGCCCCCTAAACGCATACCTAAGTAATCAAGAGGGAGATTTGCAGTTGTTAAGTCAGACAGATGGACATTGTTCTCTAGCATTGACATTCTTCTCTAGCATTTTCAACACTTTTAGGTGTATTTTCAAAGATTTTTTACTTTTATTAAATGAGTTTTAATCTCTTCTCTTAAATATTTGTTTTCTCAAAATGAGTATAGTTTAACTGTTATAGTGCTTATCTTTGTGCGAAAAAAAAAGAAAAGAAAGATACTTATTTCAAGGACGTTGTTCTAAAATTTCTGTTGACGAAATCCATGGTATTTTATGCTATTTAATTTATTATGATACTTCATTAAATCCTGTGTGCGTTTTTGAATATTTAAAAAACTAATATATTATTTCGAAAGGTCTTCTAATAATTTCTTTTTTTAAGACAACTGTTTTCTTAAAAAAATTTCCTAAGATGGAATCTAGGAAATTTGGGGGTATCCCAATAAAAAATAAATTTAAGTAATGTTTTATTTAAAATCTCAATTATTAAAAATCTATTCGTATGACGGATTTTGAGAAATTATAACAATTTCTCACATTCTTGAGGTGAGAAATTTTCCTTCAATTCTAATGTAGTCAAATTCATGAAAATTCTTCCACTTATTTTATGGAATCACTACTTCAAATATTGAAACGATGAGGGTTAAAATAAGACACTTAATTTTAAAAAAAAAAATCTAAACAAATTTTATTTTAAACAATAATTCCAATTCAAGATTTAGATCTTGGCCACCGTTTTCTAAACAGATGTTATGGGGTGCTAACACCTTCTCCATACGCAAATGACTCCCGAATTCAACTCCAGTTTTTGCAGAACATTTTTCGTTCTTTTAATTAAAAATTGTTTAGTTTACTCTGTGTCCAATCACACAGCAAAAAGGATTCGGACTCCTTTTTATTTTTCATTTAAAATTAACCACTTTTTAGGATGTTGATTGGTTCGCATCGTCTCAAGCACATGGCGACAGCTTGACGAGGGACATGGAGTTCCATCTCGAGAGTTCGGCCTTTTTTCCCTTTATCTTGAATTTTTTTATTCTTTAATCATTTTATTTTAATTTTATTTTGTGTATTTAATGTGTATTTTATTTTTGCGCACACACTAACTTTCTATTTTATTTAATGTGTATTTAATTTAATTTTTTTTTATTTTTGCACACACAATTAATTTTATTTTTATTTTCTTTTGTATATTTAATGAGTATGACTACATTTAAAGACGCGGATTACATTGCAAGACATGTTATATTTGTCACTATTGCTTAGAGAAAAGGAACAATTTGAAAGGATCTCTCATTTTATTGAAGCTATCAAAGACAATTATATAAAAACCTATGAAAAAGTCTTCTCTTATGAAGTATTTAAAGATTAAAAAAGGACTTTAGCCTTCAAAGTTGAGAAGATCAAAGTTTAAGTTACAAGATCACTTAGTCTTTTAGAGATTCACTTTTTACCATCGGTCCCAAATATTAGAGATGGTATTTTATTTAGTAAGTAATCACTTCGGTAGATTTTCAAGAAAAGATAGACTTTGCCTTTAAAGTTGAGAAGATCAAGGTTTAAGTTACAAGATCATTTGGTCTTCTAGAGATCCACCTTTTTACTATTGGTCCCAAAGATTGGAGATGGTATTTTATTTGGTAAGTAAACACTTCAGGAGATTTTCAATGAAAGATAGAAGCCTGCTTACAACTCAAGTCTGTGGTACCCAATTGTCAACTTTTGTGGAAAAGTAAACGAGTTATTTTGTATGTTTTAATTTGTTTTATTCTTTTGAAAACAATCTAGAGAAGGGTTGAAAAGAACTACTAAAATAAGCATATTTTAGCAAGCATATACATGCGAACATACATTCATAAATGTCTTTTATCATCAAATTTTTAGTTATGGTGGTGCTTTTCATCCATAGCCCTCAGCGTCTTATTTTGCTACAATGGCACTTGTTTATCTCTGTCCTTTAGCGATTTATTTTATCATGTGGCACTTGTTTATCCTGGCTCTTGACATCTTTTTGCTACTTTCTCTATCCCTAGCCTCCAACTCTTTTATTTTTTCATGAGGTTCTTGTTTATTCCTAGCCCTTGATACCTTTTGCTATGACGGTGCTTATTTATCCTTGACCCCAGTGTTTTCTTTTTGCTGCGATGACGCTTGTTTATCCCTGGCCTCTAGTGTTTTTATTTTGTCATGTGGCACTTGTTTATCCTTAGTGGTTGACATCTTTTGCTATGGTGGTGTTTGTTTATCCCTAGCCCCCAGCGTTTTATTTTTGCTGTGATGACACTTTTATCTCGCCATGAGACACTTGTTTTATCCCTGGCCCTTGACATCATCAATACCTTTGAATTATTTTATCTCAAAAAAATAGTGGCTATACCTTCATCCACCTTCTATTCTACAAGGATGTACAAAGAGGGCATGTTGTAGTCACCTATTTTTTTTCGACCTTATTTAAAGTAAATTTAATTATTAATATAATTTGTCTTAATTTTGTTAATTTTTATTTGATGATTTTTAATTTTTTATGTTAATTTTTTTTATCTCTTTTTAACTTTTATTTTATAAGTTTGGTTAAAGTAACCAATTTAGTTAAGGTAAAAAAAAAAAAAAACAAACAAACAAACAAACAAAACTAAACAAATATGGACAAATTTTAAATTTGGTTTTGGCATCCCAAAATTTGTCCTTCTTTTTAGGGATATGACAAGTTTGGTGAAATTGCAATTTTAAAATAAAAGTCAATAAAAAATAACACTTGGAGTAATGTTTTGGGTTCTAAATACCCAACTTTCTCCTAAAAAAATCCAAGTTTTAAACTCTTTTCTTAAATATTTATTTCAAGGACGTTCTAAAATTTTCGATGATGGAATCTAGAAAATTTGGGAGTTCAATTTTCTAAAATTCTTGAAGTGAGGAGTTGTTCTTTGAGAGTCTGAGATCCATCTCCAATATGTTTTTATTCAAATCTTAATATGTTATTTTATGCTATTTAATTTATTGAGGTGAGGAATCATATCTTTTAGAGTTTGAGATTTGAGAAAATAAATTTAAGTAATGTTTTTTTTAAAAAAAATCAATTATTAAAAAGTTATTCCTACAACGGATTTTGAGAAATTATAATACTTTCTCACATTCTTGAGGTGGGAAATTTTTCCTCAATTCTAATGTAGTCAAATTCATGAAAATTCTTTCACTTATTTTATGGAATCATTACTTCAAATATTGAAGCAATGAGGAATAAAATAAGACACTTATTTTTTTAAAAAAAAAAAAAAAAAAATCTAAACAAATTTTATTTTAAAGAATAATTCAAATTAAAGATTTAGATTTTAGCCATCATTTTCTAAACTGATATTGTGTGGTGCTAACACCTTCCCATACGCAAATTACTCTCGAACTCAATTCTAGTTTTTGCAGACCATTTTTCTTTCTTTTAATTAAAAATTGTTTAGTTTATTTCGGTGTTCAATCACATAGCAAAAATGATTCATGGCAACTCTTTTTTATTTTCATTTAAAATTAACCTTTTTTTAGGATGTTAGTCGCTCCATATCGTCTCGGGCACGTGGCGACAGCTTGGCAACTCCACTAAGGACTAGGGTTCCATCTCGAGAGTTCAGCATTTTTTCCCTTTATCTTGAATTTTTTTATTCTTTAATCATTTTATTTTATTTTATTTTGTGTATTTAATGTGTATTTTATTCTTGCACACACAATCACTAGCCTTCTATTTTATTTAATGTGTATTTAATTTTATTTTGTGTATTTTTGCACACACAATTAATTTTATTTTGTATATTTAATGAGTATGACTACATTTAAACACTACTACAAAAACAATGTTTCTTGAAGTGTTTTAAATGTCAAGAATGACCTTTCTTGACTTTTTTAAAAACGTCAAGGAAGTCAGTGTCAAGAATGTCGTTTTCTTGACGTTTTAAAAACGTCAAGAAAAGTGACACTTGACATTTAAAAAAGTCAAGAAACACTGACACTTGATATATTTGAAATGTCAAGAATATGAGCGTTCTTGACAAGGAAAAAACGTCAAAAAAATTTGTTAACTTGACAATGACAAAACATCAAGATATATCCTACTTGACATGTTAAAAATGTCAAAAATATCAGAGTTCTTAATCTATTAAACATGTCAAGAATATCTATAATCTTGACGAGAAAAATAGTTAAGAAATTTGCTTGTGATTTTTTTAATAAAACCTACAATGTTGACGTTTTTACCTATAATTTCTCCTGTATTTTGATCCAACAACCACATTTGGTATATATATGACATACATTCATCAATCAAATAAAAAATACACGCATTTTCAATCTTATATATCAACCAAATTTTCACCAATATCTCTTTATAAAAATTTCACTTCTTTAACACGATGAATTCAACAACAAAGAAAACTAAATTTCCACCAGTTCAACTACAAAGAAAATCAAGTTCTCCACCATATAAAATTTGATGAATAATGATTACAAAGAGTAATGTACAAACATTATCATAAACCAAATCCAAAAAAAATATTAAAACTAGTATTGAAGGTTTGATGGTCTTTGATTACCCCATCAAGTGGTCATGAATTTGCCAAAGTGAATTACCAATCCAACAGCATCCAACACCTTCCAACCATTAGTCCAATTGACAACACAAATCCATTGATCCTCAAATCATCCGATGGCTCCAAAATCAAGCTTCAGATACCCAATCTGCACAATTTGAAATGAAATAATAAAGCATTAAGAAGAAGACTTGATACACTACTTTAAATTACTCAAAATCTATCAGAAAATTCAAATGTACAAAACTTTAAAAATATATTTTAATCATACTAGACTTCCAATCAAACTTCAATTACGCAGATAAGCATACTTCAATCACACAAAAAGCACCAAATCAAACTTTATTTTTTTGGATAAGGGGGTTCACATACAAGCCTAATATGTCACGTCCAAGGAGAATATGGATTAAATCCCTATTCCAAACAGCAAAATATCAAGAAGAATATATAACTTACATTCAAACGACCTCTCACCTTTAGTCAAGTTTCTAGGTATCTAGAAGAAAGTATCAACCAAAAAAATATGGATTAACCCATATAAAATAAACAGTCGCATGCTTATAAAGTGATGTGTCGAGAAGTTACACCAAATTAAAAACTCAGCTTCACAAGGGAATTGTCGCATGAAAAAGAGACGATCAATTAGAAAGGTCTTTCAGTTCTCTAATCAAATCAAGACATGTGTTGAGAGGGGAGAGAGAATTAGAACGATATTAATTGTACTAACCTTGATACAATTAAATATGAAACTATAAGGAATTACAAAATTGTACCTGAAATTGTACTTGGAACCGGGATGTACCTTTCCGCTCACAGTCATTTCACAATATATCCTGGATTCCAATTCATCATTACACTACTTGTATCTTAACATAAGTCTTAAATAATATCAAAATTATAGAAATTACTTAGGTAGAATCTTTTTCTTAACCTTCAAATTAAAATTCCCCAACTCCTCTGTCAAATATTTGTTTCGTTAGAACATAACATAACACACAGTATCAACAAACCAAGTTATGTGTCAACGAAACTAGTTGTCTCTCATTAACTTCATCAAAACATCAAGAAGATGGTTAACTTAAAATGTTGAAATTCAGGCAAAAAAATTTCACCATTTTGAGGTTGGATTGGAGCCAAATCTTGTAAAATGGGAGTGTATTCAAGAGGAGATTCAACAACAGTGTTCTAAAGGGAGAATGAAACTAGTCTGAAAGAAATAGAGAGAAAATTGTGAAATGAAAGTGAAGCAAAGAGTAAAAAGAGGGCAAATTTTAGAACAACATATCTATGATTTCTAAAGAAAAATGGGTTATCGGATTCAATCTTCATTTCTTGATGAGAACGAGAGAAATTTAGAATGAAGGGATGAAGTGAGAAAAGGTAAAACAGAACACTTTATTGTTTATAACTTTATATTGCCTTTTGGATTGAAGATGAGGACATGTTAAACAATTGTTCAAAGTTTGAATGGTTAATTTCATTGCACAGATTTGTGAAAGACAGATTCCATTTTTCTTTCAAAGGAACTATGAACTCAATATTAGAGTGATTAATGTAATTCAAATTGGAAAGGAGGGACCCAATAATCCTTTATTTAAAAAACAGTAAGAAAGGGTAAATAAACATATTATTGAACACTAGAAACTGAAGTTATGGTGTACAGAAAATTGTACATGAAGCACCATTGAGATAAACTATTACCTTTCGAATAAAGACTTTGAACACAGAACACCTAGGAATTATCCTCTTCTCCAAACTAAAGAGCATCACAGAGGGGTTTGCAATATCCTCTAGCTTCAACCCCATTTTATGCACAACAAAATCCATGGCCTTATTGATCTTCTCCTCACATGTAACCATCCATGACATTTTTTATTGCAGACATTTCTTTTTATTTCTGGCATCTCAATAACAGAAACAAAACGAATATAAGAAACACCTAAAACTAAACAAAAAAATTAAAGCAAAAAAAAAAATCAAAATCAAGATAAAACTCACCTTAGGGCAGATGGACAACCTTAAACGAACAATAAAGGGATGCAATCTTTGCTGTCGACGAAATGCAAATATCCTTTAAATTCTAACCAACCTCTGAAATAAAAAAAAGAAAGGTTGAGTTTTTGAAATACAAACCTCCAAACGCTAAAATACCAAACAAAAAATACAAAAAACCAAAGATTGGGGTAAACGCTTTGCGCAAGAAAACTTTATTTGAATTAAATCCTTTATATTAAATTTATTTTATTTTCTAAGTACTAGTGTTTATTTAAGTTTTTAAATCTTTTCTAAAACCTTTTTTTAAAACTTTATTTGAATTAAATCCTTTGTGTGTGTTTGAACATTTAAAAAACTAATATATTATTTGAAAAGTTTTTCTAATAATTTGTTTTTTTTAAAGACTACCCTTTTTCTAAAAAATTTCGTAAGATGGAACCTAGGAAATTTGACAGTCCGATTTCTTAAAATTCTTGAGGTAAAGGATTATATTTTTTGGGAGAGTAATGTTTTTTTAAAAAAAACTCATTTAATAAAAGGCTATTCTTACGACGAATTTTGAGAAATTATAATAATTTCTCACATTCTTAATGTGAGGAATTTTTCCTCAATTCTTACTTAGTCAAATTCATGGAAATTCTTCTACTTATTTGATGGGATCATTACATCAAATATTGAACTAATGAGGGTAAAATAAGACACTTTTTTTAAAAAATATTCTAAACAAATTTTATTTTAAAGAATAATTCCAATTCAAGATTTGGATTTTGGCCAACATTTTCTAGACGGATATTGTAGTGTACTAACACCTTTTCGATACACAAATGACTCCCGTACTCAACTCTAGTTTTTTAAGATCATTTTTCTTTCTTCTACTTAAAAATTATTTAGTTTACTCCAGTGTCCAATCACACCGTAACAAGGATTGGTGGCAACTCCTTTTTACTTTCATTTAAGATTAACTCTTTTTTAGGACGTCAGCCGCTCCCGTCGTCTCAAGTACGTGACGACAACTTGGCGACTCCATTGGGGACGTGGGGTTCCATCTTAAGAGTTCGGCCTTTTTTCCTTTTATCTTGAATCTTTTTTTTATTTAATTTTATTTTGTGTATTTAATGTGTATTTTATTCTTTCACACACAATCACTAGCCTCATACCTAGGCTTTACCTAATAGGATTAGAATCGAGGATGCAGTTGTATTGACTTTTGAGGAGCTTATGTTTCTGTCTAGGCAAAAATCCTCACTCAATTTAATCATTCTGTCATGTATAACTTTTGACCAATTTGGAGGCCTTTTTCATATAGGATCTTAGAAGAAACTATACCTTGTTTGGAGCCTTTTATGTCGACATTATTTAATCTATTATTTTGCTTCACACACCCTCACAAGCCTCCTACCCAGACTTTAACCATTAGGTCTAGAATCGAGAGTAGAGTAGTGTTTACCTTTGGGAAATTTATGCTTCTGTGAAGGCATATGAATGTTCTCACTCAACTTGGTCACTTGATCATTCCATCATGTATGATTTTTTTACCAATTTGAAAACCGTTATTATTTAGGACCTTAGAATTAGTCTCACCTTTAAAGTGTTCATG
This sequence comes from Benincasa hispida, assembly GCF_027475165.1. Lineage (NCBI taxonomy): Eukaryota > Viridiplantae > Streptophyta > Magnoliopsida > Cucurbitales > Cucurbitaceae > Benincasa > Benincasa hispida. The sequence goes on along the minus strand of NC_143482.1, from coordinate 2,706,115 downwards.
TAACGTACTAGTCTATTACTATACATATTTTTTTGTTAAAGGAAACGTTGATATTGAAATCGCAATTGCATGAAAATTTAGTAAATAATTAACAATAAATTTTATCGAACAATTTTGATTTTCTTAATCAATAAAAACTTTGGTAATTCTACGAATGTATTGTGAAGTTTTTTTTTTCATATGTCAAAAAATACTTTTAAGAAAATTGAGCAACATATATTTTTTAAAAAAGAATGATTAAAAACATATTTATTCAATTATATTTGTTTTAAAAAAAATATGTATCTAGTAATTTACATTCACATTACCAAATAATGAATTTTAGGTTGGTAATGAAAAATGGTTAAAAAAATCCATTTTTATAGTTGAAGGAGGAAACCTTATAAAGCTTTTGAAATTTATTATCATTAATGTTATAATTAAAAGCAGGGTTTTAATGAAAAGAGAAAGGATGTATCAATTATATTTTGTTTTTAATAACAAACATGACTAATTAATGGAAAGAAACAAATTTTATTTCATAAACCACCACATAATTATATAAATAATTGAATTTTAGGGTTTCATAATCTTTTTGTGATGGTAATTATTAATTATTAGTTAGTTTTTTCTTTCTCAAAAAATTTATTAATTAGTTTTTCCATCTCTTATAATAACCATATTTTTTTCATTGTATTTTGTTAATATTTACTATTAATCAAAGAAAATGAAGGTACACCGTTTCTCATGAGAAGTTACACTTGATATTTGCTATTTCGTGAATGCTTCGAGCAAACTCTCTTCTTAAAACTTTCGATCCTTAGGCCTTCAATCCGATTGATAAATTAGGTGTGTGATGCTATTATCCTTATGATTTTTACTTTTTCTTATTAATCTTATGCTATTATGACTTTTACTTTTTCCTATTATTGAAAGTTAGGTCCGTGATATTTTGGGCACTTGCAAAAATGGGAAAAAATTACATTAATTAGGTCTATACCCCACATATTTTATTGTTTGTAAAAATGATAAAAACGAAGTCCAACCAACATACAAAAGGCGTAAAATGTCGCAAATGATTTTACTATTGATATACACTTGATACACTTCATATAATTTATCGATATATTTGATATACTTGGTAATGATGCAATTGACTGATATGTTGGTAATAAATTTGTCAATCATGCGTTCGTTTATACTACTGATAAACTTGATACACTTGATTGATATACTTGATAATGATACATTTCACTAATATATTGTTGATAAACTTGACTGATGTACTTGATAATGATGCACTCTTTTATCTTGCGCGATACACTTGATTGATATACTATTAATACATTTGACTAATATATTGTTGATAAATTTGAAAATGATGCACTCGTTTATAGTGCTGATACACTTGATTGACATACTATTGATAAACTTGATAATAATGTACTTAATTATATTGATGAAACACTTGTTGATATAAGTTTTTTAAAAATAAAAAAACAAATTTTTTTCTTATGCAATAGACCTCCCCTCCCAACATCTCTCTTTATTGTCCACAACATCAGCCGCTGATCACTCCTTCGACGCTTACCTCTGTCAACCGTCGTCACCTCCCTACACGTTCAGTTGTTTGTCGCAAGTCGCCAGTCTTCCGACACTTCTCTCTCCATTTTTCTCTTTCTATTCGTTTCCCTCTCTCTGTCTTATCTTTCTTTGCAGTCCATACCATCTGTTGTCAACCACTCGTTCGCCGCTTACCTCAATCACCCGTCATAACCTGTAGCATGTCTAGCCATCGGCCGCCGATCCTCCGCCGCTTCTTCCTCTGTTTTTCACTCTCTGTATTTGTTTCTCCCTCCATTTTTCTCTCTCTGTCAATTGGCTTTTCAAGGTAAATATGAAATTAAAACTAATAAAAAATATATATAAATTTGAAGTTTTTCATATTTACAAAATATGGAATATGGGATACACCTACAAAATAGCATATTCAAATGACTACCTATTGCAATTTTTCTATTGTTTTATATTTAAATTAATTAATCTTATCTTAATTTAAAATATCGATTTCATTTAATAACATATTTCATTGAGTTGTTTGGATATTTAAATGATATCATTTATGATTTGAGTATTTGTTTCTTCCTTTGGTAAATCTAATTTGATATTAAAATATTAAGTTTTACTGTTTTTATAATAACAAAAATCGTTTTTCATTTTTCAAAGCACACAATTAATTTTTTTGGACCTTTATTATTTTTCTAATCAAATGTATAAATTTTATATATTTAGTGGCTGAAAAAAGACCACGATCAAAGTATGTAATTTTTTTTATGATAATTTATATTTTTAAAGAAATATATGGATGTTTATAGGTTAAAATGTCATTATTTAATTTTAGTTTAATATTTTAAAATTTCTAATTTAAGTTTATATACTTCACTAAATCTTAATCTTAAGCTTAGTCTCAAATTTATGGTTGATTTTTCATAAATTTTTAATTATATATTAGGATTTTGAACATAAAATTTGGGAATATATTCACACATGATTATTATTATAATTATTTAACTAATTTCAATAAAAATAAACTTTGAGAGACTGGATTTAAATGTGCCGTATTTATTTTCTCTCAATTAATATTTCTCTTTTCTTTATTATTATCTCTCAATTTTTTACCATTTTTATTTAATATTAGAATTTACACTTCGTAAATAAATATTAAAGTATCTTGTTCTAGTTATAATAGTTAAAATAGGTTTATTACTAAAATTTTGTATATATAATTTTAAATAATTGTTTAGAATGATATATTTTTATTTATTTTAAATTAATTTTTAAATATTTTAAAAAAATAGTATAATATAATATTTTAAAATTTGAAGATATAGATTTGATTAGGTGAGAGAAATAAATATACGAAATGAATCTAAATTGTAAAGAATAGAATTAAAATTAAAAATTTATTTAAAACCATATATGATTTTAGGAGAACCTACAAGTCGGTAAAAAACTGATTTTTAAAAAATAGAAAGCACGTTTTATCTCAAGCATCCTAAGTTGAAAATTTGGTCAAATTCAAAAATAGAAGCAAGTTTTAATAATATTTGATAACTATTTGATTTTTAAAATGAAATTTACAAATATTACTTGCAGTACGTTTTATGTTTTGTCATCTAACATTCTAGCTAAAATTTGAAAATTAAGAATAGTAATTTTACAAAAAAAAAAATAATAATAATAAAAAGAACAGAAAAAAAAACACTATTTTGCTAGTATTTCATTTAACAAAAATGTGAAAATCATAATTTTTAAAATTAGGATAAAACTGACGTAATTTAATTTCAAAAACCGGAAACTGAAAATAAAATTGTTATTAAATTGTGGAACTTCGGTCAAGGTATGAGATTAATTATTATTTCCCTTTCTTCTCTGTTAATGTATATATTTTTCCTTTATCTACTAAATCCTTAATCATAGTATCACATATTTATCTAATGGTGAATTTCCTGAAATTATAATTTCATTGATACAAACTCTAAGACTATATTTTTCATGAGTTTTTGGTTTCTGAACATTATGGTTGTTTACACTTTCTTTTTTGGGTAAGTTTTTCACTTTCCTAAAAAACACATATATGTACTTCAGTTTTTAAGAACAGCAATCACACTTCTTCATAATTTAGTTTGGTTTACGAAATGTGTTTAAAAAAAACGTGGGTAATGGAGTAAAAAAGATAGAAATAGTGATGTAAACTTGATTTATAAGAAAACAAACAAAAACAAACAAACAAAGGTTTTAATTGCTAATCATTTTGTTTTTGGTTTTGGGTTTTTGAAAATTAAGCTCCTCCTCATTTGTTACAATGATTTGCATATTTTTTAATTATAATAATTGAATTCCTAGTCAAATTCCAAATTCCAAAAACAATTTTTTTAAAGCTACTTTTTTTAATTTGCAAAGTTTTTAAAACCATTAGTAAAAAATAGATAACAAAATGAAGAAATTTGGGGGTGTAAGTAGTGTCTAAATTTTCAAAAACAAAAGTCATAGACAAAATGGTTGCCACACGAGCTAGGAAGATGACGATGCGGGTTGGAACTAGGCACGTTGTCTCAACTGTGGCAGTTGAAGGTCTCCAGTTAACTTTAGAGAATAAATATATTTTGCTAGAAAAATTATATGTAATTCCTGGTTCGAAGAAGAACTTAATTTGTGTGAAGTGTTTATTAGAAAGTTGGAAAGAAGGGGCACCACAATCAAGAAATTCATTCTTGTTACGCTAACTCATGCGGATAGATGACCTACCGCAAAGAAGGAGTTGGTGAGAGACCGGCTTATTGTATATATTTCTCTGTGAATAAAGTGTTTATTTCAAAGAATAGTGTCAATATTTGTTGTGTTGAATTGGAAAACAATCTTTATGGCTAAGACCGTTAGCAATTAAAGCCCTCCATAACATTGAAATATTTAAAATTGTGGTAGTTACAGAAAAGACTTAGAATTTGTCCTAATTTTTACTTGTATGTGAGTTATGCCTTGAAGGCAAAATGACTAAAAGACCTTTTACGGGAAAAAGTCACAAGGCCAAAGAACCCTTAGAGTTAGTATATTCAGACCTTTGTGGTCCAATGAATGTAAAAGCAAGAGGAGGGTTTGAATATTTCATCACCTTTATTGATGATTATTCAAGCTATGGTTATGTTTATTTAATGCAACATAAGTCTGAATCCTTTGAAATATTCAAAGAGATCAAGACAAAAGTTGAAAATGCATTAAATAGAACAAATAAAACATTACAATTTGATGGAGGTGAAGAGTTTTTTGATCTAGCGTTCCATAACTAATTCACTTAATAATCTTTTAAGTGAAAAAGAACTTGAATCATCCCATGGACGTAGGCAATCATGCCAAACTATGTAAACTTTTGTGTTTCTTCTTCTTGTCTTTATCTTCTTCATTCGTTCGACTGTAATCTTTTTACAAATCGCGTGCAATACAATCTTGTTTCAAATCATATCAAATCCAGAGTATCGAGTTGAATCATGAATCAATTTTGTCTATCGAGTTGCTTCGAGTCTGCCCTTTCGACCTTCGAGTTGCATTGAGTAAAGATCAAGACTCATTGAGTATCGTTCAGTATTCATCAAGTTCCATCAAGGATTCAACAGATACTCGTCAAACAAAGAAAGAAATTTGCATCGAGCATCGAGTAGAAACACATCGAGCATCTAGTATCCAACATCGAGGATTTGGCACTATATAGGGAAACATAGAAGCCTAAGGATGTGCTTATCATGCTCTCAAATAAAAAGATAAGTTCATAGAAAGATTATGAGATTTATGTTAGTGTGTGCATCTTCTATAAAGATATTTTTGCTCCTCTTTTTTACAGTTTCTAGTCAGCCTCATCAACGGACTCGAAGTCCAAAGACTGTCTCAAATGTAGCCCAAGCTTAATTCAAGATTGGCCCAAAGTTAATATTTGACGAGGCCAACTCATTTATTCTTTGGATTAGGTATGTATCATCATTTTTTATAATTGAGCTCATGGGCTGTTAGACCATATTTGGATCGACTCATTGAGCCTATCCAATGAACAATATTAGACCAACCCAAATATGTAAGCATATGTATAGGTACTTCATATATATATTTAAAGTGTATCCGTTTGAGATCTTAGAATGGATTGGCATGTGGCTTAACATGAAATACATCAAACACTGTGGAGAGGGATGGTGGAAAACGCTTCTCATGTATTGGACTTTAAGCGTTTGCTAAGTCCCTTCGTACATAGTGCATTTTAAAGTTACATGGCAAGCCATTGATTTGAGAAGGTGACTTAGGAACAAGAAAACAATGAGTTCTAAGCTGTTCCAAAATTAAGAACTTTCGTCTGGGGAAAGATTGTACTGCCGTGAGTAGAGGTTAGTTAATTTGATTCCTCATATTCTATTGAGTTTGAAAAAGTTATATGAGATATTTTATATATTAAAAAAGTAAATTTTTGAAAATTTTATTTTAAATATATTTAGATGATAGTTTTAGTTAACCTATTTTTTTAAAAAAGTGTTAAAAACTAATATTACTTTTGAAGACAATTAAAAACACTAAAAAAATATTTATACCATCAATAATTTTATCATGTAAAAGTATTAAAAATATAAAATACATTTAATAAAAATAAATTTTAATAAATTTTAATTACATTTCATTAATATTCAATAGGCAATTCGGCCAAAACCCCAAACTCGTTCCAAACTTTTATCCAAAGAGAAAAGCTCAAGGGGTTGGGCCTAATCCAAGTTTAAAATTCTGACCCTTGGGTTTGAGCCATAGTGAAGTTTGGGGCAACCCTAGTCGGCTCGATACAAGTCTAAACAATATCTTACTCTTATCGATTTGGACCTGAGTCCAACTTGAGCCTTCACTTTTTATCATTGGCCTGGGTCTGTGCCAACCCAATGAAGAGAGTGATATAGTTAGGTTTCCTAGTTCCTGAGTTATCTAAAGCTTGTTTTGTTTTGTGGGGTTTAAGGTTGATAATAAGTGATTGTCTTCTATACCCAAGATGTTGTTAAGAACAATGTTGCATTCGTTAAAACATTAGAACATTAGAATAAAGAGAACAACCAAATAAAAATAGTGATAACAATATTTGGTAACTCAGTTCGATGAAATACGCTTATGTCTGAGGGTAATATGCCCAAGAAAGATAATTTCACTAATATAAAGGTTAAGTAATTACAATGTTGTACTTATCTATAACAAATGCAGGTTTATAGTGATACTGATAGAGCTCAACCACTCAATCAAACAACTAGGCTCCCCCTTACCTCTATTTGAGACATAAGCTCCCCCTAAATATGGAATGTGAAGGATTACTTAGGCTTCCTCTAAGCTTGAGACTCCCTCTCGAAAACTCCCCTTAAGTCGTGAGACTCCCTCTCACAAGAATTTTATCTTTCCCTCTCGAATAAAGATCACTACACTTGAATAGCGTAGGATCCCCAGCTTATAAATCTCTTCTCAAGATGTTGAAAAATTTAACAATGCGACTCGGAGTAAACTTCTAAACTATAGCTACACAACCTTTGTTTCTTCTCATAAGACAATGGCGCTTGTAATTTTAACAGAATGACCAATCTAAAACACCAATCACAAATCCTTAAAGTATGCACAATGGAAAAACAAATAAGCAACCCTAGATTCCAAAAATAGTTGCACACAATAAAAGCAAGAAATCTGCAAGAAGATTACAGACAAAATTTTTCAAATAGGGAAAATATATTTCGTAGGATCAATATTTTCATAAACAATCCTCCTGTTTGGTATAATACATGCAGAGACACCCCAAATAACATTTGCCAAACTTAAACAAATATTATCAATACAACATCTCTAACAAAAGTTAGGATAATTTCTTGATATAGAATGAAAATGAATTTATTACAACCTTGTATATAGAAAGTTATTGACAATTTTCATGTGTTTATAATGCTAAATCAGAGGGTGGAAATGTGGGTGAATTCATAGTGTCTTTTCTATTATTGTACATTTAAACTTTATATACGGTGATAATTCATATTCTAATATATCCACAAATATGAAAGTTCAGTTGTGTATACAGAAGTCATTTAGCTTTTATATTGTAATAGAAATATAGGTTTGCACATGCGCAAACGATATTTCATTTCATTAAATAAACGATGATAGTTATTGTCAGTCACAAAAATTGATATTTAGTATCGGACAAACGTTGACAGATATCAAAGATGGGATCAACATCAAAGGTGACCGACATCGAAGAAGATGATCATAGTGTTAAAGATGCACCTTTAATCAAAATCGTACTTCTATAATATTGATTTTTGACTAACGTTATTGTCCAATTTTGTACTAGTGATAGTTTTAAGGGCTGACTAACATGCATAGCCTTCAAAGGAATCCTTCAATAACGTCCATATTTACCATTATTTACCAAGATGTCTAGAAGATCGATATTCTTGATAACACAAAAAGCTTATTTACATTTACAATAAAACCCTCTCCCATCTATTTTTATTTAAAAAAATCTCATTAACGACACCTCATTCCTTTGAAGGGAAATGGAGATCCTTAAAATCATACACCTAAAAGTTTTCATCCTTCAACACATATTTAATTGAATACAACTTCAAAGCTTATGGTATTTGATTATTCTATTAATTTTTTAAATACAAATTTAATCTATAAGATAAATTAAATATTACATATATAAGAGAAAAATGCAGAAACGATAAAAGCTCAACTCGCAGCTCGAACCCCGCCATCTCTATATCATGTACTAGAAAAACTATAAGGGAATAATTGTGGGGCATCCAAGAATTCTACAAAATACTAGGAATCAAGATTGCGGTATTTGTTTTATGGGAATCTAAGACATCTTTGTATCTAGATATTTCCAAACATTTTTTAGAGTTTTGGTTGCCTTCTTGAAACATGGATTTTTTATACTACCATGTTAAAACATGCTCTTTTTACTTTTTTTATCCTTCCTTTTCTTTTCAGACCTTCACCTAGGTTAGCATGAGGTAAGGTGATGGACAAAAGTGACACACCTTAACCTGGGTTAGTATGAGGATAGCTAGGTGGAAGGTTGTGGACAAAGGCGACACACCTTAACCTAGAGTAGTATGGAGAGTTGGACAAAAGGGTTCCTTCTCTCAGCTAAGTAGTAATGTAGTTAAGTAAGGTAGAGAGCGGACAAGAGGGTTCACTCTCAAATAAGAGGCTAAGTATAAGTATTGAGAGTTGAGAAAGAGGGTCACTCTTAACTGAGGAATAGTCCAACTACGTATAGATATGTTTGATTATGTTAATGTTTATGTGAATGATGGTTGCCTAAGTTTATGTTTCCAGTTAAAGCTTTCAGTTTTATTATTAGTTTTATGTATGATACTTAGGTTTTAAAAGTTAGTCACTCACTGGGCTTCTAGCTCATGGTTTTCAAAATGTTTTTCCCCCAGGTAGTGGTCATTTCCTAGAAGACGACTCTGCTGCTGCTCTACCACTCAAGGACTCGGGTTGAAAGAAGCTTGGTTGATGACTCTGTAATTGTTAGTACACATGTGTCTGTCATACTAGGACTAGTGTTGTATGTTGGCCCATCTAGTGGTAATATACATAAGTTGTATATGTTAATAGTCTATAAAACCATGTGAGATGGATGTGATAAGTTTTGGTTGTTCTGTTCAGTATGTATTTGAAAATGTTTGTATATCATGGTTTCTATACAGGTTATAAACGTTGGTTAGGCAGTAAGTGCCAGCAAAAGGGTTGGTAACTGTTGCAGTCATATTTTCTTTTAGGTTAAGAGGGTAATCTGAGAGGGGTGTGACAAGTTGAAAATAAATATTATCAACTATTGTATAATTTTTCTTTTGTTATATCGTAGGATTTTTTTTTTCTACGAAGATATTCAAATTAACATTTATTTTGTTAAACTCTTAAATTAATATACTGAGAAAAGAACTTATAAAAAATTAATGAAGACTCATGAGAGTGATCTAAATTTTAGACATAGTTATTTTCATATGTCTATTAAAATATTTCTAAAAAGTATAGTTATTTAAAATTTTAAAAATCTATAATTTCGGACATCTATAGTTTTTGATATTTAAAAATTTCAATTATTTACCACCTAAAATGATAACCAACTAGAAAAAGATATATGGATATGGAATCCATCTTATCATGCAAATCCAAAAATATTCCTTTATTATTACTGTATTTTGAAAAAAAAAAAAATAAATAAGTTCCTTAATTTCCTTCACATGTAACAACCCTACCAACCAGCCATTTAGCATGAGACTCAAACTTATTTTTAAGAAATAAATAGATATAAATTCCATCATTTTCTGATCAATAGCATACATTAGATCCTTGTCGCATTGGGCCGGCCTTTAACTTTTTAACGTTGGGTTGGATCTGGCTCAACCCAATCATCTGAGATTTTCACAGAGTATTAGGAATCCTAGATTATCCCTGTTTATTTTGTGGGAATCTAAGATGCATTGACATCTAAATATTTGTAGACATACATGAGAATTTTGGATGATGTCCTCTTGAAATATGGATTTTTTAGATTATCATGTTGAAGCATTTTTTTTTTTTTTTTTTTTTTTTTTGGATTTCTTGGATTTGTCAACTATATATATGACTCTTTTTTTCCTTTTATAATAGTTGTTTTTATTTTTCAAGAAAGATGTTCAAATTAATATTTATTTTATAAGAACTTTAAACTAAAATAGATTGAGAAATAACATATGAAAATAACAATATTAACTTAAAAATAAATTTAATAAAGATATATTTTATAAATTAATAAAGTGAGAATTATGTAAATTTTAGATATTTTCGAGTAGAAATCCACCATATATCTATATATAGGTTATTCTCATTTATTTCACTACAAGAAAAAGAGGATCTCCCAACGCGTAAATCTGTCGTCTGGAGATAGGATATCTCTCGACGACGTATACTATTCGTCGGGAGATTGGAATAATCTCCCGACAGTGTGACATTGCCCGTCAGGAGTTATTGTAACTCCCGATAGGTTATTTAATCATCGGGAGTTCCTTGGAAACTCTCGACGGTTCTCCCGATGACCATCGATGGTCATCGAGAGATCTGGTATAAACCCAAATCTTAAAAGGCAGATCGTTTGCTTTCTCATCTACTCTAATTCTCAAACCCTGGGAGTTTTTTTGGCCGCCGCCGTCGTCGTCACTTTGTCCATCCGAGAGAATGAGATTCACCGTCCGAGAGAGTGAAGTGTTCCTCCATCATCGTTCATCCGAGAGATTGTAGTGTTGTTGTCGGTGGTTTGAAGATTTGCCCTCATTTGGCTTGAAGATTGTTGCCGTTTGGTTTGTCTGCCGTCGTTGGTCGTTGGTCGCCGTCCGAGAGAGTGAAGCGTTGCCTTCGGTGTTCCGATAGTTCGTACGTCGCTGTCGTTGCCGTTTCATGAGTTCTCTTCTCTCCAATTTCTATGATTTTGGCCATTTCTACGATTTTCTATGATTTTTGCCATTTATATGATTTTCTATGATTTTTCCATTTCTTTGATTTTCTATAATTTTTTCCATTTCTATGATTTTCTATGATTTTTGTCAATTTCTTTGATTGTTCCCATTTTTTTAAAATCAATTAAACATATTAAATCAATGGTCATCTTAGAATTTAAATTCATTACTACTGTTAAGTAACTACTAATGTCAATCTAGAGTGCTTTCATTCTTCTATTTTGTCATTTAAATTTGTATCACATCAACTTTGATTCTTCAATTTTAATTAAATTTTCTATTACTAAATCTCTAGAGACAAATTAATAAAAATTGGAAAATGTGAATGAGCATTTCTAAAGTACAAGCCCAAACTTAAACCTAATTAATTCTATAAAAAAATTCTTCAAAAAGAAAAACCCTAGTAAGACCTTTATAGTTAACTTAGTGCCAAGATGGCTTCTTTCATGCATATATATATATGGATGTTAAATAATTTTTTAGTACAATAAATGTAAGGTATATTGAAGAATTTGAACTTTGAACCTCAAATAAAGGATTATACATTTAATACTACAAACTATGAGGCCATTTGGGCCCTTAACATGCCTTGAGTTGAGTGAGTTATTATGCTTTGAGTTGAATTATATGCATTTTTAGATATAAAATTCTTTTGAATTCCATTATCATTGGGTCAGGATTCAACCATAGAGATTTGGAATGACAATGTATTGCTTTACTTAATGAGCTGTATTTGATATCTCATAATATCCTTTAATAGTGGATGTCCTAGAATATTGGTTCTTTTAATATAAAATTAGACATATTGTTTGAAGTTAGAAGCTATTGTTGGTTTGTGCAATTGTTTCAAGTTGGAAGCTATTGTTTGTGCAATGGTTGCTATTTCTGCAATTGTTGTCCTCAATCCCCGCCGATAGTGATGTTTTTGGAAGCTATGAAAATATATCTACAAGTTGTAAAAAGCATGGTCTAGAAAAGCTTGATCTAGAAAATATGATCAAATTTGGCTTTGTCCTTTGTGCTTTGATTAAATTGTTTATTAAATTAATCAAAATTTATGCTTAATAAAAGTTATTGTTTTGGATTACAAGTTGGTCAGAAAAGATTTATTTTTAAGGATGAATAAAGAATGGATTAAAATCAGGAATAAATTATCAGTGGAGTATAGAGAAGAAGTATCCCTATTTTTAGATGTGGCAAAGTTTCATGTTAATAATTCCAAACGAATAAGACGTCCATACAAGAATTGTATGAATTCAATTTAGGAAAAATTAGATATCGTGGAACAACATCTATTAACATATGGAATATTTCCCTCATATTGTAAATGGGTATATCATGGAGAGCCAATAAACTTATCTAGAGGTTTTGAAAGTATACAACTCATTCAATACACAATGTTGAAGTAGATAGTATAGAGGGTAATGTTGTTGAAGAAAATGAGATGTTGAATCTTATAAACGATCTACAAGTTCTAATTGTAACTGAAGATGCAAATGAAGAAGGGATTGAGAATGAAATGTCCTCTAATGTTCAAGAAACAGATACCATGAACTTATTCGAGGATTAATGACCGAAGCACGTAATGAACTATACCCTGGTTGTTCGCAATTTTCATTCTTGAACTTTTTAGTGAAGTTGATGCATATTAAAGTTTTCAACGACTTGTCGTTTGACATGTTGATGAAATTATTAAAAGTAGTGTTTTTAGCTGGCACTGCTATACCTACTTCCTTTTATGAAGCTAAGCGAAAATTGCTTATTTAGGCCTAGGTTATGAGTCTATTCATGCGTGCAAATATGATTGTGTATTGTATTGGAAAGAATTTGCAGATGCAACAATGCCCCATTTGTAGTGAGTCTCGGTACAAAATTAATGATGGCAAGGGTAAAAAATATCACATAAGGTATTGCATCATTTTCCATTGATACCGAGATTAAAACGATCGTTTGCATCAAAAGGAGATGCTTTTGACATGAGATGGTAAAGATAAGCGAGTTGAAACAGAGGATGTATTGCGACATCCAGCTGATGCAGAGTGGTGGTAAACACACTCTAAAGGTGGCCAGTTTGTGAATGAGATAGTTGAAAATGCACATGAACATTTTTTGTATTACTTTCGTGATGTTTTTCATTTCTAACTTTAGTCGCTCGTAATTACACATTTAATTAATATGTCCAGAATCAAATGTTAGAATTACAATCCAACCCCACTTCAGAAGGTTCTCAACCACTAATAGGGGATGAAATCTATGAGAAGGTTTTGGGTAGACGACCCAGATATTCAAAAGGCCTAGGTTGGGGCCCTAAACCTAAGTCAAGAAGGGGTAGTAGCTCATCAAGTTCATCATCTACTCAAGAAATCGAGGGGGAGGTGATGGAATTGAGAGCCAATTTCGAACAATCTCAGTTGAGGATTAAGGAACTTGAAGATGTTTAAAAACAAATGAAAGAGGATTGTACAAGACAAATGGAAGAAATGAAAAAAAATGATTGAAGACATGATACGATCAAAGAGAGGAGGGTCATCGAATTAGGTATGATTACTTCATTATTTATTTGTCTAATTTGTTGCTATCCTGCAGTTATGGTAGCAAAGTAGTATGTCTTTGTAGCTTTATGATAAAGAATTGTTGGCTATTTTGCAGTTATGGTAGTCAAACAACTGGATTTTGATGTGTTTTTTTTTTCTCATTTTGTCGTTTTTGTGTATTTATGAATGTTTATGAAGTTCGAATGTGTTGCGGGGGTTGGGTCGAGTTCGGTTATAATCGTTTTGGAGTCGAATTTGTAGGTTTTTGTGTGTTTTTTGATGTTTATGAGAAGCTTTATGTTTTTCGTGGGGGTGGTAGAGTTTGATTATACTCGTTTTGCTCATTTTGTCGTTGAACTTGGAGTTTTGTGTGTTTATGAATGTTTATGAAGTTCGAATGTGTTGTAGGGGTGGGTCGAGTTTGGTTTAGATTGTTTTGGGGAGAAAGTTTGAGTTTTATGTATGTTCATTCTTGTTTATGAAGTTTGAATATGTTGTGTGGGTGGGTAGAGTTTAGTTATAATCGTTTCGGAGTTAAACTTGTAAGTTTTTGTGTATTTTTTTTTTTTATGTTTATGAGATATTTCATGTTTGTCGTGAGGGGTGGGTAGAGTTTGATTTTACTCGTTTTACTCATTTTGTCGTTGAACTTGGAGTTTTTGTATGTTTATGAAGTTCGAATATGTTGTGGGGGGTGGGTCGAGTTTGGTTTAGATTGTTTTGGGGAGAAAGTTTGGGTTATATGTATGTTCGTTCTTGTTTGTGAAGTTTGAATATATTATAGGGGTGGGTAGAGTTCAGTTATAATTATCTTGGAGTTGAACTTGTAGGTTTTCGTGTGTTTTTTCTATGTTTATGAGCATTGGGAATGTCATGGAAGGGTGGGTAGAGTTTGATTAGACTCGTTTTGCTCGTTCTGTCGTTGAACTTGGATTTTTTGTGTGTTTATGGATGTTTATGAAGTTTTAACGTATTGTGAGAGAATGTGTTCATTCGGTTATAATCGTTCAAAGATAAGGTTGGACGATTATGACATTTGTTGATGTTTTTGTTTATGAAGTTTTAACATGTTGTGGATGTTTAAAGATTATGACATTTGAATGTTTTTATTTTATTGTAGGATGTTGTTCGGAGTTGAGGTTGGACATTCAAAATGTTGTGTTCCAGACATTGTTTTCTTTTCTGTATTTATTGACGTTGTTTTCATTTTATTTCTTCCATGTATTTCTGAAAACAAATTTCTTTTATTTAGTATCGACTTTGTTTTATTGTAGGATCTTGTAACTTTTCATTTATTTGTTATAGTATCGACTTCGTTTTCTTTGTTTTATTTATTATGTAAATCTGTTTGAGTTGGTTAATGATGCTTTATAGGTTATTCAGATCAAATTTTAAAAAATTGCAAATTATAAATTAAAAAAATTTAAAAGCCAATATTCAACCAATGAAAGAACTCCCCACGCATATTTTAGCGCGTCGGGAGTTCCCGTAACTCTCGACGAATAAAACAAATCGTCGAGAGTTCTAGAACTCTCGACACATAGAACAGCGCGTCGAAAGTTGCTAGAATTCCTAGCACATAAAACAGGCCATTGGGAGTTATTCTAGAGCTCCAGACACATAGAATAGGGCATCGGAAGTTCCTAGAACAACTCCTGATGACCTGTTTTATGCATGGGTAGATCCTCTTTCGATGGATTTTTTCCGACCAAACTCCCGACGATCCATCTATCGTCGAGAGAGGATTTTCCGATGCAGTTTCACCCTTTCCCGGCGATTTGGGGCGTCAGAAGAAGTGTGATTTCTTATAGTGTTTCTATAAAACAAAAATAGTTATTAAAAAATTTAGATATCTATAATTTCAAGCATCTATCGTTCTAGACATCTAAAGATTTTATTTATCTACGTTCCAAAGACAAAACAGTCAGAAAAAGATAAACACATAATGAATCCATCCTAGCTCATGATGCAAGTCCAAGATTAATAATCCTTTATTATTACTGTATTTTTGTGAAGGAAATCAAGGAATAACCCTACCAACCAGACAGCCATTGAGCATGAAACTCAAACTTATTTTCAGGAACATTATAGATATAAATTCCATCATTTCTTGCTGACCAATAGCATACATTATCTCTACACCTATAATCAAGCCAAGGGTCAGAAGCTGATTCTGGCCAAAACACTTCTATAGACACATGATTGTGATCATTTCTCATGTAGCACCAATAAAGTGTATTTTGCCATAGATTTTCTCTAAATTTCCATGAAAATTTCTGCCCATATTTTAAATATTGGATTCCCAAATCATCATCTTTGGACTTGCAATGAAGAAATAGAGTTTGCCCATTTTTGCATTTCATTGGCTACTTCCACTCCCCAATGCTCAAATGGAGCTCCAACGCTTGTTTGAATAACCATGAACAATGTCAAAACCAAAACTAGTAAACCCTTGTAATATTTGAGATTCATGACGATGATCATTTAGTCTGCAAAAAAAAGTATATTTTCCCCTTATATTTATTTGTAACGTTTCATTCTAGCCCTTAAATGTTGAAATTTGTTTCAAAAAATGACGTCTATTATGTAGAAATTAAAAGACATATATGGCATCATTTTGATTGTAATTCACGTAAATTGATGTGTTAGTTGATATGTAAGAATTGATTTTAATGATATCTTTTTTATGAGGCAGTTGCAAATATAACAATTAGGCCTAAAATATTTGGTATAGCACATTGCAAAAAAAATTGCGGATATAGCAAAATTTAGATCCAACTTTCAAAGTCTATCAGTCTATCAGTGATAAATCATACCATTTATGGGAGTCTTATCTACTATAATGTATCACTAATAGATTTTGTTATATTTACAATTCTTTAAAAATGTTGGTATACACTTAATTATTAACCTTAAAAGTACTACCCATTACAATTATAGTTATCAAAGTAAGTTTAGCTCAAACGGGAATTAACATGTACTATTTCCCATGAGATAGATTAGATCTCTCAATGCATGTATTAAAAAAAAAAATCCCAAGTGTATAAATGTCCGAAATTAAATTCAATTAAATTATTAGACAAAAATAGGGTTCAACTTAATTGACAATAAAATGAGTAACATATATTATAAAGAATAGATAGTATGAAATATCTTTATTTTTCCATTGTAGGACAACACAAACCATATATATACAAATTGATTTCAATGTAATCCACTTTTTTATACAAAGCAATATATTCAAAAACAAAGTTGACTCCAATGTAATGCTTGCAACTATTGATAGAAAAAGTCAAATTATAAAATAAAAGTTAATTTCAGTTGTTTTTCTACACATTGAAGAAAAAAAAAGTCAAACAAAGCAAAAGCTTGAAGATTTTCTTTTTGTTCAATAATAATAATAATATCTAAAGTTGGAAATTCAAACAGCTAACTTCTCGATTGAGATCTATTGATATTTAATATTAACGAAGTTAGTTTATAGGCAAAGAAATGAACAATAATCTACTTTGAGAAACCAAGAATTTTAAAAGAAGAAAATCATCAGAAATACTTACGACCAAGCGGAAAGCCTTTTGATTTTCCTAGTATTTGGTTTTGTTTACAGGTACTATGATTTATCATTTTGTCTGTATTTAAATACTAATTTATTGCCAATTTGTCTCATCATATGATACTTGGATTTTTCTTATTTCATTCTTTGGATTTAGTTCCTTGAAACAATTTGGTTGGCCTTTCCTTTTATTACCAATGGGCAAATAACCTTTTTCCCACATTTTGAAATGTACGATATCCTTGTTGACATATACAACACATTTCTCTCCCTTCGTAGATTTAGTTTACCAATCTAGCAATCTGTTTTAAATGTTTTAATTTAGTCATATAAATTAGACGATTGAGTTTTAACGAAATAATAAAAGTACAGTTGTTCTACAGCTAGAAAAATAAAGCGGATGGAATTGGTATCGTTTACCTCTTCGTGTGCACGATAGAGTCAAAGAGTTAAACGATGTAAAGTTGAACCTTATCGTTTACCTCGTTGTATTACATGATGGAGCCTCGGAACTTACATGATAGTAAAACGGATTATCGTTTACCTTTTCGTTGTATACAACAGGATTTGGGAGCTACGCGATATCGTTTAACTCTTCGTTGTACACGATGGATGCTTAGCGTTAAATGATGAATGGAGTATTTAGTCGTTTAGCTAGTCGTTGTACACGATGGGACTAAAATGCTAAACGATAGACAGAGAACTTTTCAAATTTGCTTATTCATATTCTTTTCTTACATTGAAAAGTGGCAGCCTGCCCAATTTATACACTATTCCCTATTTTAGGGATTCAAAGAATTAAAATTATATGCTAAATTACTAATGAAATGAGGACACATGGTCCAATACATTAAGAAAGAATATTTGTTTATTATCACCCAATCCTAACAGAAATTTGGAGCACTAAAGAAATAATCCTTCATGATTCACCTCAGTGGCATGGCATTCTTCAACTGATGTGTTTTCTTGACTCCTCCTTGGTAGCTGATATAGCATATTCTCTAATACCTACATTAGAAAGCACTATAAAAAGAGTATATCTTTGGTTTCAAATCCTCCAATTAGAAAATATTTTAAACATTGGCATGGTAACTTAGTGTGAAAAATGATGTGAATAGTCAACAGTTTTGAGAGAGTATTATTGTAATTAGGATCGGGGAGATAATTATTTTGTGTGATTGTAACAATTTTTCACATATAGTGGATTTCTTTCTAGTGGTTCGTGATTTTTTTTCCAGTTTAGGATTTTTCATGTAAATTCTTGTGTTTCTAGTTTTTTTTGTTTTATTTTAATTTATCCATTTTTTGTCTGCTTATTTCTATGGTAATAATGGGAGTCTTTTTTGAACAACTATGTCTCTCATAAATACGAACAGGGATAAGGTTGCAAATATTTAAGAGAAGGTAATGGGGAATAGAGGCTACAATGTTAAAGGAGATGGAGAAGAAGAAGCTGATCAAGCCAATGGATTAATAAATAGTTTGTACTTTGAAGCTGAAAGATTACAAAAAATATATACACTTGGTGATAAATAATTGACTAAATCCTAATAGTTTATACATGATTCTAAACCTTATATATACAGTGAAATCACATAACATGAGATTTCATCTTAAAATTATTTGTCAATGAGAAGAACAATATGGATTAGGTGTAAAAATAGAGTTGATTTGGAAAATATTTTAAAAAAACGAGTTGTTTGAAAAATATTTGCAAAAATGGGGCAAAAATTTTGTCTTATTAGTATATCTACCTATTTTTGCCTGGCCTTTATCTAATGAGTTTGAATTCACATGTAAAATTGCATATTTTTACATGTTTATTTGCTAATAGATCTCATTTTCATTGATGCTTTCATTTGTGAAGAATTGATGATTTTGTGTAGTTTAGTTAGGATAACTAGGTTGAAAAAAAAAACAAAAGAAGTAACTTTCTAAACATGGTTTTGGTTGTCAAAAGTTTATTTCTCCTTAAGGTTTTAGCCAAATTTGGCAAAACCAAAATTTAAAATAAAATCCAATAAAAAAGAAAAAAAAATACAATTGTGGTAATGTTTGGGATTTCTATAAACCCTTCTTTCTCACCAAAAAAACCCTAGCTAGCCTCCATCATTTTTCTTCTCACTAAAACCCTAGAAGCTACCATTTTACTCCAACCTTAGAGAGAAAGTTGCTACGCCTTCGAACCCTCATCATTTCTTCCATAAAAAAATAAAATAAAATAATAAAAAAATAAACATCTACCACTTCAAGAATCCAACACAAAAAAAAAAAAAAAAAAAACCTCTAACTTGAATAAAGTACATTTAGTAGGACTTTAGTCCCGATGATCCGCACTTCAAACAACAAGAGAGAGTTTAGTGTTTTTTATTTCCAGTTTTTTCTTTTTTTTTAAGTAATCTGAAAAAAAAAAAAAGAAAAGAAAAAAGAGGCAAAGTATTAGAGATTTTCGCTAATGTTATTGGCTTTATTTCTTCATTTCTTCCGTTACTTCTTTTTCTTCTTTCGTGTATTTTTTGCCTGCCTTTACATTCATATGTTGTTGATTTCTTTTTTTTTTTCTTAGTTATTTTAATTTGTAGTTTTGTTTAAGCAAAAGAGAAAAAAACAATTGTGTAGTAGAACAAGGGATGAGAGTAACATACTTGGTGGAGGAAGAAGTTTCTCCTCTATGCCCAAAAACATTCTGATTTGGAGATGAACAAAAGAGGGAATGAGGAGAGAAGAAGATTAGTGGAGAAAAGTTTGAAAAGAAGAAAGGTGAGTTTGAAGTTCGTGGGAGAGAATGTTTTAGAGAACGTTTCGGGCAAAGAGTTGATTATTATATTCCTAGGTTTTTATAGTTGGGTTATAATCGTTTGCGAGTAAGGTGTAGATTATTTTAGTTTGGGTCATAATAGTATGTGTTTGAGGTGTAAATTATTTTAGTTTGAAAAGGAAATTGTAAACACTGTAGTAGAGAAGATGAATATAAAATAGTAAAAACTGTTGTACATAATAAATGCTGTAGCAAAAGAGGGTTTTGAAATAGTGTTTACAATAGCTAATGGGAGGTTTTGAAATAGTATTTACTATAACAAGAGATGGTTATCAATCTTATTGAGTTGTGAAGATTGTGTTGCTCTGAGGTTGGAGATCTACTCTAAATCATTTATGTACTTCATCAATAGTCTTCTTGAGAAGGAATTCTCAAGCTTAGAGGGAGCCTAAGCCAATTGAGTGAAGTGATCTTTACTTGAAGGGAAAAGATAAGCTATAAGTGAGAGGGAGTCTCACAACTTAAGTGGATCTTAAGTCTTGCCGAGAGGGAGTCTCAGTCTTAGGGAGAACCTGAAACATTCGTCACTAATATCATTACTTAGGGGGAGTCTAAGTATCCGAAAGAATGAGACTCTCATCTAGGGGAGCCTAGGTGTACGATTGAATGGTTGAGCTTTATAAAGGTCACTGTATTGGAGTTGTCAACATAGATAAGTACCATTTTTTAATTGCATAATATTTATATTAGTGAAGTTATTTTTCCACAGGCACATTGTCCTCAGACGTAGGTGAATCACCGAATTGGGTCAACAATCTTTGGTGTTATTTTTTCTATTATTTCTATTTATTAATTATTCTATAAATTGTCGTGATATAGTTCATAACAACCCTTATCGTGTGGTAGGTATACTATAAGAAAAATGAGTTCTCCCGACGCCTAAATCGATCGTCGGGAGTAAAACGGGGTCGACAGTTCCTCGAGAACTCCCAACACCGTAAATAACCGTCGGGAGTTCCCCGAGAACTCCCGACGAACAAAACAGGCATCGGGAGTTCCCGGGGAATTGAAACTCCCGATGCCATACTTTAACCGCGGGAGTTCCTCCCGACGGATCTTCCTCATTTTCCCCATTCTCCCCATTTTCAACCCTAACCCGCCACCGTCGAACCCCACACACCCCGCCGCTGTGTTTCTTCCCTTTCCCTTTGTCGATCTCTCCCATTTTCCCCATCCTTCTTCCCCGCCAATCTCCTCCCCCCGCTCCCTCCCTCGCACGTTGATCCCTCTCTCTTCCATTTACGGTTTAATCCTTCAAGAAGCCCCTTTCCGCCGCCGCCGCCACGACTCCTTCAATCGTCGTCTAGTCCAGCCGCCACCTCCCCTCCTTCAATTGCCAGCCGCCGCCCGCCGGTAATCTTCCCATTTTATTTTCTCTTATTTTGTATATTAATTTAAATCATTATTTTTCAATTTATGCAGTTTTTTTGTGGATTGAGTTGTTATTATGGATTGTGGATTAATTTATGGATTGAGTTGTTATTGTGGATTGTGGATATTTCAATTTATGCAATTTTTTGTGGATTGTGGATTAATTTATAGTATGTTATTGTGGATTAATTTATAGTATTTATTGTGGATTAATTTATAGCATGTTATTGTAGATTGTGGATGTTTCAATTTATGCAATTGTGGATTAATTTATAGTATGTTATTGTGGATTGAGTTGTTATTGTGGATTGTGGATGTTTCAATTTATGCAATTTTTTGGTGTATGGATGTTATTGTAGATTGTTTTTAATTAGCATTGTTTTTTATTTAAGCCATGGATTGTGGATGTTTCAACATATGCAATTTTTTGGATTATATATGGATGTTATAATTTACTTAATTTTGGACTTAGTTTAGGGGGGAAAATCAATAACATCAAGGGGCAAAAAAAGTCAATTCACGTATTATAAATTATTTAAAATTTTAAATACTCCGAACAAACTTGAAATTTTGTATTAAGTTAATCAAAATTCATGCTTATTAAAGACTTTGTACTTTGTCCTCTATCCAGGTTATTGTTTTGGATTACAAGTTGGTCAGAAAAGATTTATTTTTAAGGATGAATAAAGAATTGATTAAACTAAGGAATAAGTTATTATAGAGAAGGAGTATCCCAGTTTTTAGATATGGCAAAGTTTCATGTTAATGATTCCGGACAAATAAGATGTCCATGCAAGAATTGTATGAATTCAATTTGGGAAAAAATAGATATCGTGGAATGAGATCTATTAACATATGGAATATTTCCCTCATATTGTGAATGGGTATATCATGGAGAGCCAATAAACTTATCTAGAAGTTTTGAAAGTCATACAAGTCATTCAATATAGAATGTTGAAGTAGAAAGTATAGAGAGTAATGCTGTCGAGGAAAATGAGATGTTGAATCTTATAAACGATTTACAAGTTCCAATTGAAAACGAAAATACAAATGAAGTAAGGATTGAAAATGAAATATCCTCTAATGGTCAAGAAAGAGATACCACGAACTTAATGATTTAATGACCGAAGCACATAATGAATTATACCTTGGTGTTCGCAATTTTCGTCCTTGAATTTTTTAGTGAAGTTGATGTATATCGAAGTTCTCAACGGCTGGAGTAACAAATCGTTTGACATGTTGCTAGAATTATTAAAAGCAGTGTTTCCAGCTGGCACCTCTATACCTACTTCCTTTTATGAAGCCAAGCGAAAATTGTGTGATTTAGGCCTAGGTTATGAGTCTATTCATGCGTGCAAATATGATTGTGTATTGTATTGGAAAGAGTTTGCAGATTTGCAACAATGCACCATTTGTGTTGAGTTTTAGTACAAAGTTAATGATGGCAAGGGTAAAAAAATACCACATAAGATATTGTGTCATTTCCATTAACACCGAGATTAAAACGATTGTTTGCATCAAAAGAAGGTGCTTCTGACATGAGATGACATAAAGATAAGCGAGTTGAAACGGAGGATATATTGCGACATCCAACTGATGCAGAGGGGTGGAAACATTTTGATCGTGAATTTCCTCATTTCTCTTTAGATCCCTGAAATGTTCGTTTGGGATTAGCTTCAGATGGGTTCAATCCGTTTGGAAATATGAGCACTTCTTATAATATGTGGTCTGTGGTGATAATCCCTTATAATTTGCCCCCTTGGAAATGCATGAAGGAAACAAACTTCTTCATGCCTTTGCTCATACCTAGTCTAAATCTCATGCAAGGGAAATTGATGTTTACTTACAGCCGTTGATTGAAAAGTTGAAAGAGTTATGGACAATTGGTGTGTGAACTTCTGATTCTGTTACTTGTGAGTTTTTTCATCTATATGCTACCTTATTATAGACGATTAATGACTTCCCTGCGTACGGTGACCTATCTAGGTGGAGTACAAAAGGTTATCAAGCATGTTCAATATGAAAAGAAGATAATTCATCCTTCGGGATAAGAGGAAAAATATCATTTATGAGACATTGACGTTATCTTCCAAAGAATCATAGTTGGCGTTGAAGTAGACAACATGATGGAAAAGTTGAACGTAGACCTCCTCCAGTCGTAATGAATGGAGAAGAGATCTTACAACAAATAAATATGCTAAACTTTTATGTGCTTAGCAAACATCCATCAAAGCAAGATAAAAAAAGAAAACAAATTCTAAACTGGACTAAGAAAAATATTTTTTTTCCAACTTTCATATTGGTCCAGACTATTGTTACGACATAAATTGGATGTAATTCATATTGAAAAAAATATATGCAACAATTTGGTGAGTACATTGTTAAATATTGAAGAAAAGACAAAGGATACAACGAACACTCGATTAGACTTACAAGATTTGAAGATAAGAAAGGACCTACACTTGATACAGGTCGATAACAGATTTGTAAAACCACACGCAACATACATATTAACTAATGGTGAACGGATTTTGTTTTGTAAGTATTTGAAATCAGTGAAATTTTCTAATGGATTTGTGTCTAACATATCATGATGTGTGAATGACAAAGATGGAAAAATATCAGGGTTGAAAACACACGACCGTCATGTGTTTCTTCATAGACTACTCTCTATTGGTATTCGAGCATACCTATCAAAGAATGTATCCACTGCTATTGCTGAATTGTGTACATTCTTTCACAACTTATGTGCAAAGACAATAGGTGTAAGTAATTTGAACAGACTACAAGCAGATATCATAAACATACTTTGTAAGTTAGAGAACATATTTTCGCCTGCCTTCTTCGATGTAATGGTATACCTTACAGTTTATCTACTATATGAAACCAAAGTGGTGGGTTCAGTTAGTTACAGTTGGATGTATCCTATTGAAAGAAGTTTATGAACATTAAAACAATTTGTACGGAACAAAACACGTCCCGAAGGGTCTATAGCGAAAGCATATGCAATGAATGAATCATGGAACTTCTGCTTGCAATATCTAAGTGGGATTGAAACGAGATTAAATTGAGATAAACAAAATGATGATAACATTCCCGATCATCAGATATTTTGTGAATTTGAATGATTTAGGCAGATGGTACGACCATTAGGGGCGTCAACTTTACGGACGGATCATCAGAGGAAAAGCGTATTGCACATTGGTACATTCTCAACAATTATAAAGAATAACAGACTATCACAAGTACGTTTCAAACTTTTTCCTTTTCTAAGTTCTAGGGTAAATCCTTTGATATAACATTTAAATGATCAATTTTGTAGGCAATATTTGAGGTTAATTCGTCGTGAATCTCAAAGCACCTTTGACTTATATATAAAACATCAACGCAAATTTCCCAATTGGTTCAGATTTCAGGTATACATAGTCATTTTGTAGGCAATAGTTGAGAGATGATTCATTTTTCGTAGTCATCTTTAAGTATAATTAATTATCAGGTTCTACAACGGCGCGAGAAAGAAGATATCTCTTATGATTTCTTTTCACTTGCAATGAGACCTTCGTCTGAGGTGCGCTCTTATAATGAATGCATTGTTAATGGGGTACGGCTGCACACTGTAGAGTGTGATAATCGTCGAGCTACACAAAATAGTAGAGTCTTAGTGGCTGGGAAGATCAATGAGAATGCAAGTGTGGATAACAATTTCTACGGTATTGTAGACGAAGTATTAGATTTCCAATATGCGAACAGAAGATGTGTTTTCTTATTGAAGTGTAGATGGTTTGACACAGATAACAACAAAAGTAATAGGACACATGTGGATTTAGGATACAAACCGATCAATACATCACAATTTTAGTTTGTCGATGAGCCTTTCATCTTTGCTATCCAAGCACAACAAGTCTTTTACATTGATGACATCAAATATGGTAGCAATTGGAATGTTGTTCAAGTAGTCTAGAATAAGTGAATATGGGATGTACCAGAAGTGGATGATGTTGAAAACGCACGACTAGATTTACTAGAAATTGTTGGTGGAGTCCGAGTGGATGAAACCGTAGAGGAGGTTACTTTATGTAGAGTTGACGTTGATCCTACAGTTGTGGAAAGACCAATTATTGTACATGGCGATCATGACTTCATAAACGATGATGATGAAGCATAATTATCTCCCAATAACAATTCAAGTGCTGATGAATAATTTGAATTAGATTACGATGATGAGTAATGATGTATCTACTTAATTCTCTTTTCTCTGTTTACACATATTTCATATTAATTTAATATTGTTTTATCTTTTTTGTGTTTGTATAGATACGATGTCAACCCCTAATAGGCAACAGAAGGCTGATGAAGAATTCCAGGAGATATATCTAGGCAACACGGGATTTTCTATAGATGATACCTCAGGTTAGTATATTTTGAAATATATTCTGTTAACTGAAATACATCATAAACTGTTTTAAATTTTGTATTCCACAGATAGTAGCTCAGCATCCACTCAGAGGAAACGTGAGCATTCGCGGACCATCGAGTTGAAAAAATACGTAAAAAAACATGCCAGAATTACAATCGTGATAAATGAGAGGGAGACGAAATCGATATCTCAACATTCGATACGATTTAGTAATGCAATTGGCATTGCCATGAGATATGCATTTTCAGTACGATGTTGTACTTTTGTTGAGGTTCCAAATGAGTTTATAGAATTGGCTAAGAGTTAATTGTTGGTAAGTAATTATAAGTTTATTCTTTTAGAGTCAATATTAGATTAAAAGTCATGACCATCATCTATGCTAATTCTTCATTCATTCTTTTCTAGCCTCATTTCGAACTTGATCTGTCTAGTCAACGACTTAACCATTTTATAAAACATAAAATGCAAAACTCCTTCAAAGAATTTAGAGCAGATCTGCACAAACATTACAGGAAATGTGGAGATCCTCAGTAAGCACATGCCAACTTGCCTAACTGGCTTAAAAATACACTACAAGAAATCTGATTTCTTCCGACATCACATTTCGTTGGAAAAGTGTGGAAAAAGGGTCAGGAGAGCCTCTCTCGACGAATAAAAGGTCATCAGGAGTTTGGTTGGGAGAAACCCGTTGGGAGATCCCGAACTCCCGATGCAGTAATATATACGTGGGCAGTTCATTCATTAGTTGAAAATTATTTTTAATCTATCGTTTGTAATTTTTTAAAATTTGATCTGAAAACCTATAAAACATAGTAAACCAAATAAAGATTCACATAATTAAACAAGGAAAATGAAGTCCATATTATAACAAGTAAATAAAAAATTACAATACCCAAACGAAGTCGATACTAGAAGTTCATAAACATTCATATCACAAATACATAAAAGAAATAAAATCAAAACAATGTCTAGAACATGTCTCGAACACAACATCTTCAACAATTGTCCCAGATCATCTCCGAACAGCATTCTACAATAAAACAAAAACATTCAAATGTTATATCGATAAATATCCACAACACGTTTAAACTTCATTACGGGTGGTAATGAAACTCTACCCACCCCCCATGACAAACATGTAACCTCCCGAATATCAAAAATACACAAAACGAGTAAACAATGACCAAAACACATAAAACTCAAACTTTGTCCCCAAAATTGTTTAACCCAATCTCAACGCACACCCCAACAACACATTAAACTTCGTAAACATTCGTAAACACACAAGAACTGCGAGTTCAAGGACAAGACGGGTGTAATGAAACTCTACCCACCCCCCACGACAAATATAGAACCTCCCAAACATAAAAAACACACAAAACGAGTAAACAATGACCAACATACATAAAACTCAAACTTTATCCCCAAAATTATTTAACCCAATCTCAACGCACACCCCAACAACACATTAAACTTCATAAACATTCATAAACATACAAGAACTCCGAGTTCAAGGACAAGACGGATGTAATGAAACTTTACCTACCCCCCACGACAAACATGGAACCTCCCGAATATAAAAAACACACAAAACAAGTAAACAATGACCAACACACATAAAACTCAAACTTTGTCCCCAAAATGGTTTAACCCTCATCTCTGAATAGCATTCTACAATAAAACAAAAACATTCAAATGTTATATCGATAAATATCCACAACACGTTCAAACTTCAATACAGGTGGTAATGAAACTCTACCCACCCCCTACGACAAACATGTAACCTCCCGAACATCAAAAACACATAAAACAAGTAAACAATGACCAACACACATAAAACTCAAACTTTGTCCCCAAAATAGTTTAACCCTCATCTCCGAACAGCATTCTACAATAAAACAAAAACATTCAAATGTTATATCGGTAAATATCCACAACACGTTCGAACTTCAATACAGGTGGTAATGAAACTCTACCCACCCCCCACGACAAATATGTAACCTCCCGAACATCAAAAACACACAAAACAAGTAAACAATGACCAACACATATAAAACTCAAATTTTGTCCCTAAAATTGTTTAACCCAATCTCAACGCACACCCCAACAACACATTAAACTTCGTAAACATTCGTAAACACACAAGAACTGTGAGTTCAAGGACAAGACGGGTGTAATGAAACTCTACCCACCCCCTACGACATACATGGAATCTCCCGAACATAAAAAATACACAAAACGAATAAACAATGACCAACACACATAAAACTCAAACTTTATCCCCAAAATTGTTTAACCCAATCTCAACGCACACCCCAACAACACATTAAACTTCGTAAACATTCATAAACACACAAGAACTCCGAGTTCAAGAACAAGATGAGTGTAATGAAACTCTACCCATCCCCCACGACAAACATGGAACCTCCCAAACATAAAAAACGCACAAAACGAGTAAACAATGACCAACACATATAAAACTCAAACTTTGTACCCAAAATGGTTTAATCCAATCTCAATCCCCCCCCCCCTCCCCCCCCTTCCCCTCCTCCCCCACCACAACACATTAAACTTCGTAAACATTTATAAATATACAAGATAACCAACAAAAAACACATCAAAATCCAGTTTTTTGGCTACCATAACTGCAGGATTGCCAACAATTCTTTATCATAAAGCTACTTAAGACATAACTACTTTGCTACCATAACTATAGGATAGCAACATATTAGACAACTAAATAATGTAGTAATCATACCTAATTTGATGGGTCTCCTCTATGTGATCGTATCATGTCTTCAATCATTTTTTTTATTTTCTTCCATTTATCTTACATGATCCTCTTGCATTTGTTTCTGAATGTCTTCAAGTTCCTTAATCCTCGACTGAGATTGTTGAAAATTGGCTCTCAATTCCTCCATTCTCGTCTCTGTTCCTTGAGTAGATGATGAGCTTGATGAGATGCTACTCCTTCTTGACTTAGGCTTAGGGCCCCAACCTAGGCCTTTTGAATATCCGGGTCGTCTACTCAAAACTGTCTCACAGATTTCATCCCCTGTTAGTGGTTGATTAAATTGAAAGTCGCGAATAGAAATGGATACACACATTTTAATGAGCATGATTTGTACAAAAGAATGTGAAATAATGATTTAAATAAATATACAAGATAAAATAAAATGAAAAGATTACCGGCAGCGACAGTGGCTGAACGAGACGAGGAGACGACGACAGTGACCGAAGGGAGGAGCAGGAGCGAAGGGCAGTGGCAGAAAAAAAGGGGGTAAATGAGAGAGGGAGGGAGAGGAGTAGGGGGAGGGCAAACGGTAGTGGCGGCGGTGGGGAAGGAGGGGAAAATGGGAGAGAGAGGGAGAGAAGAGGGGCGGCGGCGGCGGCGGTGGTTAAAAGATGGGAAAATGGGAGAGGGACGGAGAATAGTGGGAAAGAATGGGGAAAATAGGAGAAGGAACAGCGGTGAGGGGAAACTGGGAGAAGGAGAGGCGGAGCAGAGGAATGGCGGAGAGGCAGAACAACACGGGGAGAGGTGAGGGCGGCGCGGGTTAAGATTTTAAGGGAGAAATGAGGAAAAGAAAATGAGGAAGAAAGGGTCTGGTTTAAACCAAACCCCTCTCGTCGGGAGTTCCTTGGAACTCCCGACGCCTATTTTTAATCATTAGGAGTTCCTAGGGAACTCCCGACGCCGATTTTAGTCGTGATAGGCCAGAAGATTGATATTTTTTGTGTGATCGCTTCGAGAGTGAAGTGTTTCAGGTAGAATATTTAGGGCATGTATCATTTGCTTCATTTACTAATACATCACACTTTTGACATTTATTTTTTTGTTGAAATGTAGGAAATGTCTGTGACAAACAGGAAGAATAGAGAGAAATTATCGTTCGACCACGTAGGTGGATCGAAGTCATTCCTACAAATTCAGGCAGAGTTGTAGGCAAAGGAAGGTCAAGAAATAGGACGTGTTGACCTATTTAGGGAAACATACTCTAAATGTGGCAAGTTCGTGAACGAGACAGCTGAAAATGCACATGTAACATGTTTTTTCTTTACTATCGTGCTGTTTTTCATTTCTAACTTTAGTCGCTCGTTCTTACACATTTAATTAATATGTCTAGAATTAAATATTGGAATTACAATCCAACCCCACTCTAGAAGGTTCTCAACCACTAATAGGGGATGAAATCTGTGAGACGGTTTCTGGTAGACGACCCGGATATTCAAAAGGCCTAGGTTGGGACCCTAAGCCTAAGTCAAAAAGGGGGTAGCATCTCATAAAGCTTGTCATCTACTCAAGGAACGGAGAGGGGATTGGAGGAATTGAGAGCCAATTTCGAACAGTCTCAGTCGATGATTAAGGAACTTGAAGACGTTCAGAAACAAATGAAAGAGGATCATACAAGACAAATGGAAGAAATGAAAAAAATGATTGAAGACATGATACGATCACAGAGAGGAGACTCATCAAATTATGTATGATTACTACATTATTTAGTTGTCTAATATGTTGTTATCCTGCAGTTATGGTAGCAAAGTAGTTATGTCTTAAGTAGCTTTATGATAAAGAATTTTTGGCTATCTTGTAGTTATGGTAGACAAACAACAGGATTTTGATGTGCTTTTTGTCGTTTTGTGTTTTTTTTTTATGTGCTTTCCTGCAGTTATGAAATTTGTGTGTTTTTTTATGTTCGGGAGGTTCCATGTTTGTTGTAGGGAGTGGGTAGAGTTTCATTACACTCGTTTTTTCGTTGAACTTAGAGTTCTTGTGTGTTTATGAATGTTTATGAAGTTCTAATGTGTTGTGGGGGGGTGGGTTGAGATTAGTTTAAACCATTTTGGGGACAAAGTTTGAGTTTTATGTGTGTTGGTTCTTGTTTATGATATTGATATGTTTTTTTTTTATGTTCAGGAGGTTCCATGTTTGTCGTGGGGTTGGGTAGAGTTTCATTACACTCGTCTTGTCATTGAACTTGGAGTTCTTGTGTGTTTATGAATGTTTACGAAGTTCTAATTTGTTGTGGATGTTTTGTTTATGAAGTTTGAACGTGTTGTGGATGTTTACGGATTATGACATTTGAATGTTTTTGTTTTATTGTAGAATGTTGTTCGGAGATGAGCTGGGACGATTGTTGAAGATGTCATATTCCAAACGTGTTCTAGACGTTGTTTTCATTTTATTGCTTCTATGTATTTGTGATATATGAAAGTTTATGAAGTTCTAGTATCGATTTTATTTTATTTTAGGATATTGTAATTTTTTTATTTATTTGTTATAATATGGACTTCATTTTCGTTGTTTTATTTATTTTGTGAATCTTTATTTGATTAATTGTGCTTTACAGGTTATTCAGATCAAAATTTAAAAAATTACAAACTATAAATTAAAAATATTTGATAGACAATTTTCAACTAATGAAGGAACTCCCCATGCATATATTATTGCGTCGGGAGTTCTTGTAACTCCCAATGCATCAAATAAACCGTCGGGAGTTCCGAAACTCCAGATGCATGAAACAACCGTCATGAGTTCGGGAACTCCCGACGCATAGAAAACGGCGTCGGGAGTTAGTCGGGGAACTCCCGATGCCCTATACATGTGTAAGGAGTTTGGGAACTCCTTACGCATGTATAGGGCGTCGGCAGTTACTAGAACTCCCGATGCATGATGCCCTATACATGCGTCAGGAGTTCCCCGACTAACTCCCGGCGCCATTTTTTCATGTGTCGGGAGTTCCTCTCCCAACGGGTTTTTCCCGATGACTCATTATTCATTGGGAGAGCCTCTCCCGACGCTATTTTCTACTTTTTTCCGACTAATTGTGACGTCGGAAGAAATTAGATTTCTTATAGTGGTACTTTCATATTATTTTCAAGTTCTGAGCCAAGGCCCTAATTCGTTTTTGGCAAGGAACAGAACAGATTTCAAGCTCTTTTGGTAAAAGTTGTTAAGTATTCGGGCTCCAAATTCCTTCCAGATTTAACTGTCGTTCCTTCAACACGTGCTGAATTGTTTTTATTTTTATTTAATTTTTGGTTCACTGGGAAACAAAATTTTGATTTTCTAAGTAGGAGGTAATCGTGTTTCTGGTGTATTTTGTTTTTTTGCTTTTGGTTTTAAAATTAGATGTTATTTATTGTATTCTATTCTTATTTTGTTTGATTTTTATTCCTAAACTAATCATAAATTTGATCTTCTTATATTATTATTGTTATCTTATATTAGGATTCAGATATACGAGATGTTAGGTATTTTTTAATATCCTTTTATTGTTCTAATTTACGTTTTGTATTAATTTCAGAAAATTATGTTTTGTATCTAATATTTCATTCTTATTAAATTAATCTCCACGAATTTTGTTTGATTATTATTATTCGATATTTATTTAGCTTTATTTATTTGATTTCTATTCTAGAAATTCTTAAATTTGGTTATTGTTATGTTAAAAACTATTTATTGTTTTTAAATTTTTTTACTTGATTATCTAATATTTTATTTTTTTTTTTTAAATTCAATGTCTACTACATTTGTTTTATCTATTGTTATTTGATTTTTTTTTTTGAAAGATTATTGTTATTTGATTGTTATTTAGCTTTATTTGATTGATTTTTTTAAAAAAAAATCTTAAGTTTTGTTAAAAATTCGATGGTTGGTTTAAGATCTATTTATTGTTTTTAAATTGTGTTTGGCTGATTATCTAATATTTTATTTATTAAAGTCCAATCTTCAACGATTTTTTTCCCCAAATACACTACATTTTCTTTTATTTTTGGACTCGACATATTTTTGTCTATTTCACCAATAAAAGAAAATTGTTGGTCTTCCATTTTGTTATTATTTTTTTTAAATGTGGTTTTCTATTTTTCAACAATTAACTTTAAATTTAGCTAGTTTTTTAAACAGTCCAAAATGGATCTCTTTTATCCAAAACCAAAACATAAATCGTCCATTCTTTTTTTAATTTGTAGAAAATTAAAACTACTCAGGAAATAAAAAACTTCTCATATTTTCTCTATTTTCCATAATGTAATTATGCAATTACTTTAAAACTATTTTACAAAAATCACAACTGCATCCACTAAAAAAATAATGAATAAATAAAAAGTATTATGTAATTTTATAACGAAATTCCCGGACAGTTTCTTTTGTTTATCAAAATACTTGCAAAATGACACAACGTTTTAGGGTATACAGTTGTAAAATAAAATTACTGAAAAATAGAAACTGTAAAAGTAAAAATCTACCCCCATGGAAGTTAGAACATAGAACTCCCTTTGTCTTTGAACTGGGGGAAAGAAATTCTCTCTGGATAGCTTTTTTTTTTTTATTTAATCTTTAAGTTTCAAAATGTAATATTTTTATCCTCAAATGTCGAGTTAAATTTTCATTTGATCTTTATATTTTAAAATACTACACGTTTAACGTTAAGATTTTAAGTTCTGTTTTTATTTAATTCACAATATCAAGTTTTAATATTTTTTCTATTGAGTTTTCACTGATGCTCCACTTTTTTGGGAGTCACTAATCTCATATTTGGTCTTTGGTGTTTTTGGTAACTAATTCAAAATGTGGAGTTTTAAAAATAATTTTAATAGTGACAAAAAAAAGAAGCAAAAACTCGTTTAATTATAATTAATTAGCTCTTTCAAATTAACTAAAAAGAATTACCACAAATTACCAAAAGTGAGAATTTATTGAAACTCAGAGATAAAGAAGATATAAAATCGTTAGATACAAAGATCAAATAGAAACTACACTTAAAACTTAATAGTGAAAAATGTAACCTTTTAAAATATATGAACCAAATGGAAAGCAAATTATGTTTGAAATGCGTAATATTTTTAGACCTAGGAATCAAAATCAAATGGAAATTATTTCATAATATTGATAATAACAACTGTGAAGAGCTTAAAAGAAGATACATAAATTTCCTAAAAAAAAAAAAAAGAAGAAAAAGTTATAAATATATGCATGGCCAACCACGACGTCAAACAAACCCTAGTCGCATAATTACATACATGCAAAAATAATAATAATAAATAAATGAAATAAAAATAATTTTTGTTTTTTATATATACTTTTCAATGAAAGGTTGCATCTTTTCATGATTCCATTTGATTAGTTTCTGTTCACCTCTATAAATACTCTTCTAATTCTTTCTCTTGTTATTCATCATTTGTTATCTTATTTCTCAAGGCAAAACCATTTCATAAATTCCTCTTGAAGATCATTCTCTTCTTCTCTTGCCGAAGTCCATCGGATAGCAATGGAAGAAACCAGTGTGTTTGGAATGGGGAGTGTTTTGATGATGCTTGTGGTGGTTGGATTTGTTCTGTTTCTGCCGATGGTAATCGGTTCCCTTCAGCCACCGTCCGGTCTCCTGCTACTCGTTTTTCCGATCACTCTTGCCGCCGTGTTTTTCTTCCTCTCACGTGCGTCCTCCCGTTGAAATATTTTGCAGATGATAATCAAATTTTCATGGGGTTGTTTTTTATTTTCTAATAATATATGTGTTTCCCTATAATAATTATTGTAATAATTCTGAATTTGTGAGAATGATAATATATTTGTTGTGTAAATCTCTTTTTTCCCCACCAATCCCTTTTATTTTCTTTTGCTCTCATCTACATCATTATTGTAACATTCGGTTCTTAAAATATTGAAAGAAAAATAAATGGATACACACTCATAATAAATGTATTTTTTAAAAGGGTTGTTTTTAAATATAGAAAAATAAACTAAAATATTTACAAAATATAGAAAAATTTTAAAACTATCAATGATAGACGTTTATAGACACGGATAGACTAGACTTCTATCCGTGTCTATCAATGTCACTGATATACTAGACTTCTATCCGTGTCTATCAATGTCACTATCAACATGTATATCATTGTTAGTTCTAAAATTTTGCTATATTTGGTAAATATTTTCAACAATTTTACCTTTGAAATAATTTCCCTTTATAAACTTTTAGTTTCTTTTTTTTTTTTTAGACAAAACCCTAATGGGAATAATTAAACTAGTTTTAACATACAAAAAATGTTTAATTTATTAATTTTTCTTTTTTCTTCAATTTTTCCTTTGTCTTTCTTTTTTTTTTTTTTAATTATGTCATGAATGTGACAAGTTAGAGACCCAAATGAAATAAAAAAAATATTTTATAATAACATTAGTTATGTTCTACATTTGATATTTTGATAGGATTGATAAAAACAATATTGAGAGACGATTAAGATGAAATTATTTTAGATTTCGTATTTTCTCTATTTTAAGTAATTATATTATTTTTAGTCATATTGCCTTTTATGAACTATTTTTAAAACTTTGTTGTAAGGATTTATTAAATTTGTAAAAAAAAAATATATATTGTACATTTAGCTATTTAATTTACATAGAATGGAAGAATATTAATGTAAACAAATCTAATGATATTTTTAATTCAATCTAATAGTATTTATAATAATATATAATCAACAACATTAAATTAGAGATTAATTAACATGATTTTCATGTTATGACAAGAGAGCGTCAACGCCATCATATATCTATTTTCAATTTTCAATAATATTTAAGTTTCATCATTAACGATAATTTTAATTTTATATATTTCTTTAAATAACGATACTTATATTAATAGACCAAACTAAGGAAAAAAAACATACATATTTCACTTGAAAAAATTAATGAGTTAAAAGTACATGAATATCATTTAACTTGATTGATTTTATTTGGGAGTATCCCTTTATAAATTATTCTTTTTTCAACAATATAAATGAAGATGTGATCTCTTCTTTATAGACTTTATTCTCTGTTAAATGAACCTTTTTTGAGTTTATGATATTTCTTACTCTATTTATTATTTATTATTTATTATTACATTTTCTTCTAAGTTTAAAGTAATTTTCCATGTTTCACCATTTATATTTTTTCTTTCTTGTAACTTTAATTCTTTTTTGAATTCTTATTTAAAACAATTTTTTTAGTACAAAGAAAACAAAACATCAAAAAGGAACAATAATAACTAGCCTTTCTTATATTTTCAAATTAAACATACCCTGTTTGACCCACAACTATACAATCTGCCTCACTTGGACATAAATAGCATATCATTTTCTTGATGTACACATGAAATTTAACACTTCAGCAACAGCCCCAAAAAATTCATATATATTTGGTTAAAATATTATTTTGATTTAAGTAATCTAAGGCATTTTTTTACTTTCTAATATCTTTTTTTTTAATGGAGTACGAGAGGTCGAGGGATCGGTAGACGCATCCGGATATCTCAATAAGATTGACACATCCATAGCACCCTCAGCACGCCTTGATCCAAAAGGATGTCATTGATAAAGGAGAAAAAAATACAAAGGCAAGAAAGCCCAAAGTCATGTCAATTACAAACAAAGAGCCAATTGAGTGCAACACAAGAAGCATCGTAATTACAAAATAAACTAGATTAGATAATCCATTGTGCAGCAAAGTTGAGCAAACCTTTCCCATAATTCTTCAGGTGATTTTCCCATCTCACTGAAAGTTCTACCATTTCGTTCCAGCCAAAGACACCAAAGGCAAGCTCCGATCAAATTGCTCCAAAGGACCTCCTTTTTATTGCTCGGTTTGCTATGAGTAGTCGAGTTGAGTAGGGGCATTGTATGAAAAGATGTTCAGCAGTTTCACCATCATTCTTGCACAAAATACACGAATTCGAGTTGAGCATGATATTAGGATGGTGAGCCTGACATTTGTCGCCGGTATTCAGCCCCTTGTGAAGAAGCTTCTTCAAGGTCTAAGAGGGGTCTACGGAAGATGGGGCACCATGTATTTAATTCATCATTCCAAGCATCTTTGACAGAGATGAATTTCTCACTGGCCAAAGCGTAAAACCTGGGATAGAGGGTATTAAGCAGTTCATTTGAAGTCCATATATGACACCAGAAGAGAGTAGAGTTGCCATTACTAATTCCTCTATGTATATCAGTCTGCATAATATTAGCAAGTTTGGCAATTTGGAACCTACGAGTGAAAGGTTTAGCAAGCTCAAATGTTTTGATAACAAGGTTGAGATTCTTAAGATGGTCTATATATGCATCTGAAAACAGTAGAATTTCTTCTGCGAAAAGCAAGTGAGAGTTGTGCAGCTTGTCTATCAACCTTGAAGCCCTTTATCAGGTTTTTTTCTTTGAGCTTCTTCAATGAGGCTAGACAAGTAGTCCATAGC
Source organism: Benincasa hispida (assembly GCF_027475165.1). Lineage (NCBI taxonomy): Eukaryota > Viridiplantae > Streptophyta > Magnoliopsida > Cucurbitales > Cucurbitaceae > Benincasa > Benincasa hispida. The sequence continues at coordinate 2,669,149 of NC_143482.1, read as the reverse complement.
TATAATGAAAAAGAAAGGAAGAGAGGGGATTTCCTTGCCTGATACCTCGTGTAACTTGAATGAACCCTGATGGAGTAATTTACCATGGATATACAAGCATAGATCTAGCTCATTCATTTATCATTAAAACCTTTTGACTTTTATCATAGAGAGAGGAAGTTCCAATTAAGTTTTTTCAATATCAAGCTTAATGACAAAGCCTTTGGATTTACTACATTTTCAATAGTCCACAATCTCATCTCCAATTAAAATAGGACCCATGATCTCACTTACGAATATCTAATTTTAGTCTATTTATTTTTAATAAACTTTTAATTTACTCATTACATTCATTTTTTTAGATAAAATTTGCAAGAGTTAAAAACTCGCATGCAGAAACAATTAGGAACTTAACATGCTAATTACATTAATTTTAAAGATTAAAACATGCATGTAAATAACTTAGAAATAAGATTTGAGAAACAACCGTTGAAGAAACTGAAAATTAAAGCTATCTTTTGGTTAAAAAAAATCATGAACACTTCGTGGATTGCTGCTAAAGTCTTATTTGTTATTGTCCGGCTGTAAAATGGATTATGGGATCCAATTTGTGAGGAAATTGAAAGGAATTTAGGAAGTATGGAAGTTTTAGGTGTGATAACTTGAAAGAACAATTCTTTTCAAAAAATAAAATTGCGTGAATCTTTTTAACAAATAATTTTTCATTTATTTAAGGAGAAATTCATGCAATCAAATTGGATGAGAAATTGACACTAAATCAACATGCATTAAGTGGAAAAATTAGGTGTTCAAATTTGTGGAAAATGTGGGATTTTCACACTAACCCTATTTCTCAATTTAAATTAGAATTTCACAAATTCAATTGAAAATGAAATTTAGTTTTAAATTTGAATTTCATAAATTCAAATAAAATTATTCAAATAATTATTTTTAAATAAAATTAATTTCTTTTGAAACAATTTTAAATAAAATTAATTCTAATAATTAACTTTATATAAAATTAATTTTAAATAAATAATTAATTAAACAATTTAATTAATAAAATTAATTTAATATCAAAAAATAATAAGAAACACCAATTTCGAACATCAATCCTTATTCATGTGTAATATTTAAATCATATTTAAATATTTCAATTCTTCTTTTTATTTAATTCAACAATTTAAATATCACACCCCGCTCCGAGCCCGCACTCCTGAGCCCGAGAAGAGGCATGAGGGACTACAGATACTACCTTTTTGTGATACCTACTATCAAACTGAACCTCGCACTTAGTAAACTTTAAGTCAAGAAGATAATAACAACTGATTAAGTAGGCCCATTTTATTACAACAAAGTAATGTTTATACAACTCCAAGACTTAACAACAAAGTTTATTACAATAACTGTAAAATCCCGGAAGTGTAACTGTGGCTTGTGGCAGACCTTGACCTTAGCAGCACCCTGGAACTCCTCACCTTTCACTACTAGGAAGAAAAACATGAAATAACAGAATGAGCTTCACAAAGCTCAGTGAGTGGTAAGAAACTTCTAGAGTCTATTTCAACTCATAAATAACAAGCATATCATAAATACGAGATTACATTCAAACCTCAGACTTGAATGAGTCTGTTCTCAACTTTATCTACACGCATGGTAGATAGCTAAACTGATAACTACTTAGAATGAGTCTATTCTCTACCTACACGCACAGTAGATAGTTAAGTAATAATAATCATGAATGCTTACTCTGCTGAGTTCCCTTTTATTCCCAATGTCTCCTATGTGCACATAGCTCCCCGTGCATGGGCTTAGAAGTTAGGCCCGTCGGCCCTCTGACCATCCCATACGAGGTTCCTCCCACAGGCTCAGGAACTAGACCTCTCGGTCCCCTGACCATCCCGTGAGGTTTTACTTTCGGGCTCAAGAACTAGGTCTATTGACCCCTTGACCATCCCGATCACATAATCTCATTCATATGCTAAGTACTCATTCATAACATAAGTATATAAAATTTACTCTAAAATATATACTTTAAGACTTAAAAGAAAGTATCACTCACCTTGGTAAGGATAGGAATCTTTCTCTTAAAAGTTCCTTGATCTTCCCGGGCTCCTCTTTTGAACCCTAAATTCCATATTCAACTTAAAGCTCAGATTACTTATAGTTCTAGGCTTTATCTCGAGATACTTTCTTCTACAAACATGCTCTAAAATGTCTCAGAAATCTTACCTCAAAATCTTAGCTAAAAAATCCTCATGTTTGGCCGGAATCTTCAAAACATTAAGATTGGACCAAGCTTAATCGATAGCTCGATCCTTCTGTCTTTTCATCATTAACCAGCCTGATTCCTTGGAGCTTCTTCTTCGGGCACTCTGAAAACTAGACTCTTTCATCTTTTAGGTGGCTTTGAAATCACTCCAAACGCATGAGTATTCTAGGAGAACTCCTCATCCCAGGTTGATGCTACTTTTAGACTTCATTGTCCGACAACATCTCCTTCTCATAGAACTTCATGACTGATGCATGGTCTTGCTACCAATGCATGCGTTCCTCCATCAACGTATAGTCTCCTCCCAATCAGCCTTCATACACTCTTCTGAATGTCCTTTGAAGAGAATTTGAGTTATGGTCTAAAGTACTTGGCCTTATTTATAGGCGTCCAGAATCTCTCCAAGGCCGACACCTCCTACTTGGCTGCATGTCCAAGTATCTTTTCCTTACACTATTAACGCAACCTTGTGTCATCGCAATCCAAGGTGTCTTGCTCTTCTTTTACCAACGCATAGCCCTCAAATTTTCATGTCTTCTTATGCATCTACCTCATTTGCTTAAGGCTTAAGATTTCTTCCTAACAAGCCACATGTTCGGATAACGTCCTTGAATGCATCCATCCTTCATATGCGTTCATCTAACCACAAATTCGTCCATCCAAATGCCGCAACATTCCTATGTCCAGACATCATCCATTGGCACATGCGTCCATCCCATGTTTGCGCCCTTGCGGTGTCTCCCTTCAAGCCATTGCCACCTAGCACCTTTCCACATATGCGACTCACTAACCTCGATTATGCCATTTCCAATTAACGCAACCTTACCTTGTGCATCCCAAGATGCAACTTGGTCGCATATACTAGATGCTCGCAAGGCTCTTCCTTGGCCGTATGCCCTCTATCGCATGGCTTACCCTTGCCCTATGTGCTCAACTAGGATTATGACCAATATTCTTCCACTGCATATTATTTGCTCAAGCCTTGTCCTATGCGTCCACATGCCTCGGATGTCCAACGCATATAGCACATCTCCAACACATAACATCAATGCATAGTATCGCCGCATAAAACCAACGCACAGTATCGCCATATACCATCAGCCGTATACCTTCGGCCGCATACCATCGGCCGCATGCGTAGCATCGGCTCATCCATCGCAAATCCATCGCGGAGCATCGCCGCAGGCCATCGCGTAGCATCGCTGCATACTCAACCAATGCGTGCGCGTACCATCGCCGCATACTCAATCAATGTGTGCACGTACCATCGCTGCATACTCGATCAATGCATGCGCATACCATCGCTGCATACTCGATCAATGCATACGCATACTCGATCAATGCGTGCGCGTACCATCGCCGCATATTCGATCCATGCGTGCGCGTACTATCGCCGCATATTCCATCCATGCGTACGCGTACCAGCGCCTTGCACCTATGTCCACACAACTTGAGGCTACCGCATGCTTTACTAACCTCTCAAAACTTCATGGCTAACGCATGGCACCACACCAACGCATTGTTAAATACTTAGCCTTTTTTTTTTTCTTGGCTTCCAACGCATGGTTATACTTAATCAAATTTTCACTAGTTATGGCTTATCTCAAAGTTACTCAACAATCTATTTAAACACTTAGAAATTTCCTTCACTTCAACATAGAATTTAACTTTCACTTAGTTAATCCCTTTTATTTCCTGCTTAAATAGGAAAAATGAAAATCTGAGTTTCACATTAAATGTCAATTATATCACATATAATTAATACTTATTTCCCTAATATGAATTTGAACATTTCAAATTCTCTCATCACACTATCCTAAGATTTAGTCTGATATGAGCTAGCATGAAGACTTAATGAACCTACAGATCATGAGCTCCAACGATCCGAAATTAATCGGTTAAACTCTTTAACCTAATTAACCAACATTCGTTAACTACCGGGACACTCCACTAACGCCTAGTACACTCTTCTCACTGTAGATATATTTCCTTCCACTTGATTTTAACCATGATTAGTAAGTTAATCCTTCATAGTTTGTTCGTAATTACAACTGGGTAAAAATTACCACTTTACCCGTAAATACATCACGTTCCTTAAGTCCTACTGATCCTCTAATGAACAATTGGTTTTTGGTCCAACAACCAAACCGAGTCTCTCTCAGGCTAATGAGAGGGTGGGGCCCCTTGTTCAAGACTCAAAGTCAACACTTAAAAGAACAACCTATCTATTATCCTAGAATCGAGTAGGAGTGAATTTCATCTTGCAGGACGATGTTCCTAGTTGTCTACCCGGTCTTATCTCTAAAATGGAAGGCTTATTGAGTCAGCGATGATAAACCACTCTCATCTAAGAATTTATGTTATAGCCAGAGGTTCTTAGTTTATTGGATTTAGGGTTCTTAAAGGTGTAATTCACATATTAAATAACTATTTTACTGAATAAACCTCAATTACATCTTTATTGCAAAATAGAATACGTTTAATGTTTATAAACCACGAGTTTTAGGACATAAAACCCAACAAACTCCCACTTGCTCTAAACTCCAATGGGGTCATATATATACAATGTTGAGTGTGAGAGGAAGAACACAAATACAATAAACTAGGACATCACATACCCATGACTTCTCCCACTTGCCCTAGATTTACATAACTCATAGTCCTAGACTCACTAGTTGACCCTCAAATACTTTAGCCATGAAGACCTTTGTAAATAAATCAACAATGTTTTCTCATGAGGCTATCTGATGGATGACTACATCTCCTTGATGCACAATCTCCCTAATGAGATGATATTTGCACTCAATGTACTTCTCGCATTTATGGCTTTTGGGTTCATTAGAATTTTTAACTGCTCCATTGTTATCACAATAGAGATTTATAGGCAGATGCAGGTTTGAAACCATTTCCAAATCGGTTAAGAACTTCTTAAGCCATATAGCTTTCTTCGACGCTTCACATGCAGCCACGTACTTAGCTTTCATGGTGGAGTCAGCAACACAACTTTGCTTAATAATCCTACTCCACCAAACTGTAGCTCCTCTGTTTAGAATGAACAATATCCCGAAGTTGATTTCCTTGAATCCATATCAGTTTGAAAATCAGAGTCAATGTATCTTGTAAGGATTAGATCCTTAGCACCATACACAAGCATGTAGTCCCTCATTCTCTGAAGATACTTAAGGATATTTTTAACATTAGTCTAGTGCTCATATCCTGGATTGGACTAAAACCTACTGACAATTCTCATTGCATAGCATATGTCAGGTCATGTACACAACATGACATACATCAGACTACCAACAGTTGATGCATAGGGATCACGTTTCATATCCTCAACTTCTTGAGATATCTTAGGACACTGTTCCTTTGACAGATGAATTCCATGCCTGAAAGGTAACAAAACCCTCTTGGAATTCTACATCTTATACCTAGGCAACAACTTGTCTATATATGATGCTTGAGACAAGGCTAACATTTTGTTCTTGCGATTTCAAGCTATTTGGATTCCTAGAACATACTGAGCTTCTTCCAAATCTTTGATTTGGAATTGGGTTATTAGCCATTGCTTGACGCCAGTTAGGTATCCTAAATCATTCCCAATGAATAACATGTCATCAACATACAATACTAGAAAAGCTACAGTTTTGTTGATAATCTTCTCATAAACGCAAGGTTCGTCAACATTCTGATCAAAGCCATAAAATTTGATCGTAGTGTCAAACCTTATATTCCAGGATCTAAATGCTTGTTTAGACCCTCGATCGTTTTAGCTTGCAAAATTTTTGCTCTTGATCTTGTTCAATAAACCCTTCTGGTTGAGCTAAATAGATACTCTCTTCAAGATTGCTTAGACCTTGTTCAATGAATCCCTCTTCAAGATCGTTTTAACTTGTAAAAATTTGGTCCTTATGTACTTTAAAGTTTGTTCAATTTTAGTCTCTATATACTTTTAAATATCTGATTTTAGTCATTGTACTTTCAATAAATTTTAAATTTGTCACTCGAAGTTTTTTTTTTTATTGAAATTGATTAATCATTAATAATAATTTTTCATACAAGGAAATACGATATGTGTACATGTTTTCAAAATTTACAATGAAAATTTTAAGAGATAACGAGAAGTTTTGAAAATTTTAGACTAATTTTAAAACTTTTAAAGTACATAACTAAAATTAGAAATTTAAAAAGTATAGTTATTAAAATTGAAAAAATTACAAAATATAGAGGCCAAAATTATCCTTTTTAACCCAATGTTTTCTTCATAGGGACTCAGAACTTTGAAATTGCTATGAAAATGGAGAAAGTTGGAAATGAAAGAGAGAGAAATAACAAATAAAATTATCTATTTTCAAATATTTTAAAACTTTTTTGATAGATTATTATCTTTTATGAAAGGTAGTTTTTCTTTTCTTTTAGACAAAAGGTATTCTTTATCCTTAGGAAAAGAACTAAAGGGTCATTTGTTTCGTAGGTATTTTAGATTCCCGTCGAGAGTCGCTTTGAAAGTATTACCTAAACTCTTCTGACTGAATATAATAAAGCCATGGATTGACATGTGGATTGTTAGATTTTGTGTTGTTGGTAGTATTTGTTGAAGCATTTTGTGTGGTCTACGACAATGTTGATTCTATAAGGTACTTTCCTTATAGTGGTTTCCTTTGTTGCTTTATTCTAGCCTTATTTTTTCCATGTTTAGCTCTCAATTGCTATGGAAGTTAGGGGTCTTCAGTGCCTTTCTATTGCTCTTATATAAAGGGTTCTCTATTTTTTTGAAAAGAGTTAGTCGTATTATTCTTTTGGTGAAAAGCTCGATCTACATATTTGGTTGACAGTATAGTGCATTGATGAGTCTATGTTTCTTGTGTTCTAAAGAAATTGTCTATGTTTCTTACATTGAGGATAAGAATATTTGTCGAGAAAGGATTCTCAAGCTAGGATCTGTTGAAAATGGATTTTTAACCTTAGGGGGAGCCTAAGTTATTTGAGCAAATGATACTTTGCTTTTAGATGGAAATGTACAACACAAGTTAGGAGTCTCACAATTTGAGGAGAAATCATGCCTGTCATAGAAAGAGTCTCGATCTTAGGGAGGGGCTAAGATTCGTTTTACTAATTATTAGACTTAAGGGGAGTCTAAGACACCATGAGAAGGAGTCTCACACCTAGTCGAAGCCTAGATTATTAGTTGAGTGATAAAGTTGTACGAGAATCACTGTAATCATATGTCTATCATAGATAAGTAGTACGTGGTAATTGCTTATCATTGGTATTAGTGAAGTTATCTTTCCCGGGCACTTTTCTCCAAAACGTAAATGATTTACACCAAACCGAATTATCAATCTCTAGTGTTATTTTTTATCTTTCTATATTTTTTATGACTGTCTTGGGAATTGCTATAACATAAGTCATAATATTGTTGACTTGCAGTAGATATCACCTTCTCATTTTCACAATTGGTGTCAGAGTGATTCACTATTATCTCTAGTGTTGTGATTCTGTTTTGTTCTCATGGAAGGAGTAAAAGAATAAGGCTCTACCTCTCATCCACCACTACGAGATGGAAGCAACTATGCATATTGGAAAGCGAGGATGATTACTTTCTTGAAGTCTTTAGACAGTAAATCCTCGAAATCTATTATAGTTGGATGGTCACATCCACAGGTCTCTAATGAGAAAGGTGAACTGAAGCTCAAAGTTGAAGTTGAGTGGTTTGAGGAAGAAAATGAAGCTTCTATTGGGAATTCTAATGATTTAAATGCTATATTTAATGTTATATACAAAAACATTTTTGCTTGATCAACACCTATGTGTCTACCAAAGAAACCTGAGATATTCTTGTTGTTGCTCACGAAGGAACACCCAAAGTCAACGTGTCATAATTGTAGCTGTTGGCTACAAAATTTGAATCACTGAAAATGCAAGATGATGAGACTATTGTTGAGTTTAATGCCAAACTGCTTGATATTGCAAATGAATCTTTTGCTCTAGGTGAAAAGATTCCTGAAGAAAAGTTTGTTCAAAGAAAAGCCTGAGATTTGATATGAAGGTCACTACTATAGAAGTAGCCCAGGATATCTCCACTATGAAAGTTTATGATCTCTTTGGTTCTTTACTAACTTTTTAAATGTTTTCTAGTGACAAACCTAAGAAAAGCAACAAGGGAATTTCCTTGGAATCATCAATCGACAAATATTCATTTGAAACAGAAGAGAAACCTAAAGAAAATCTTACTGATGCAATATTCTTATTGTCAAAACAATTCTCTTGTGAGTTGAAGAAAAAGATGTCAAGGCGTTTGTCAGTTGCATTTCATCAGACAGTTCTGAAAATAAACATCTCATAAATAACTCTCTACAATGGTTGGTGATGATGAAACTCATGACTCATCAATTGCCACTACCTATCTTGATCTATACAAGTAGAAATATAAGGATACTAAGGTCCTTGTTGTTCAGAATGGAAGAATAGAATCTCTTATTGCTGATAACACTCGTTTCATGTCTGTTATCTCAAATTTGAAGCATGAACTCAATAAAGTTAAAGTTGAGAAAGAGACTGTGTAAATCTATATGGATTTTAAATTATGGAATTGATCACATTGAACAAATCCTCTATGAAAGTAAGCCTTTCAAGGATGTTTGTGGTATTGGGTTTTTTCGTTTTAGCACTTCAAAAGGGAGACGGTGTTCAAACAAAGGGAAACAAAAAATCGTTTTTGTCAAACAATATTCTCTAGAACTGATCACCTTGAACAAGTCGTTCTTCAATGTTCTACCACAAGTCAATTTCAAAACAAGAGTGCAGTGGATCTATCATTTTTATGGAAAAAGATGTCACAAAAGATCCCATTGTTACAAGTTACATAAATATCATAAACGTGAGAATCACTCGAAATTTTCTGAATTTGTCTACAACAGAAAATCATATTCTCTCCCTATAAAGAAGGTGTGGAAAGTTAAATCCAACCCAAATCTCTATAATATGGTCTTTACATCTCTTCGGTCTTTAACCAAAGGTGATTGATTTTTTTACAATGGGTGTTCAAGGCACATGACTGGTGAAGGGAGCTATGTTTCTAATATTAAAGCAGTTGGATTAGGTCAGGTTACATTTGCAGATGGAGCAACAGGAAATATTGTTGGTAAAGGAAAGCTAAAATATCCCAGATTACCTGTTTTTTATGATGTGATGCTAGTAGAAGGCTTACTCGCAAACCTTATTAGTACAAGTCAACTTTGTGATCAGGGGTTGAATGTAAACTTTACCAAAGATGGTTGTGTTGTCACAAGTAATGCTATTTCGCTTGTCATGACAGGAACACGCACTTCAGACAACTGCTATCTGTGGACTCTTATTAACTCAAAACAAAGGTGTCTTACCTTTAAGCAAGATGTATCTGTTTTATGGCACAAGTGATTTGAACATATCAACATCAAAACTATACAGAAGGATAAGGTGAGAAATGTTGTGATTGGCCTTCCAAATGACAGCAGTTATGATGGTATTATATGTTAAGAATGAAAAACTGGAAGCAAACGAGAGTATCTCATAAACAGGTTCAAGTAACTGTTATTAGTCACATTCTTGAGCTAGGGACCCATGTAGGGAGAAAGCCTTGGTGGAAAAAGATATGTCATGGTCTATGTTGATGATTTTTCTAGATACACGTGGATTAAATTCATAAGAGAGAAGTCTAATTCATTCCTAGTACTCAAGATTCTGTGTCTCCAACTATAAAAAGAGAAAGGGTTGTCTGCATTTGCACTGATCATGGCATGGAGTTTGAAAATAGTCAATTTGATGAATTTTGTCATTCTGAAGGTATGCATCATGAGTTTTCTACTTCCATCACACCTCAGCAAAATAGAGTTATTGAACAAAAAAATGCACTCTACATAAGATGACTCGCGTTGTTCTTCATGCTTATGACCTCTCATAACATTTTTCGGTGGAAGCCTTGAGTACTGTTTGTTACATACATGATCAAATTACAATTCGTCCTAGTACTAATTGTACAAATTATGAAATTTGGAAGGAGAGGATACCTAACATGAAATACTTTCATATTTTTTACAGTTCGTGTTATATATTAGCTGATCGAGGTCCAAAGAAAAATAGGATTCCAAAAGTGATGAAGGAATCTTCTTGGGGTATTTAGCAAACAACATAGCTTATAGGATCTATAACAAGCATACAAAGAGTTTTATGAAATCTATCAATGTTGTCATAAATGATACAAATTGCAAAAGTTTTACTGCTGAGACAAATGAAGATGATGGTGAATCTGTTGTGTGTGATGGACGTAAATCAAAATCGATTGTTTCGCCAATTGCTTATGACAATTCCTATGACAATACTGAAAATTCTGAAAAATAGCACAATCTCAGATAATGAAGATGATCATAAACACACCAAGCACCCTTCTAGTAGATTCCTGAAAAATCATCCTTCTAGTAATGTTATAGGGGATATTGGGTTTGGAATTTCCACCAAGAAGAAAGAAAATGTGGACTATGTCTAAATGATTTGTAACATTTGTTTCACATCCCCTGTGGAACCTAAGAATGCTAATGAAGCTTTGAAAGATGAGTGATGGGTTAATGTTATGCAAGAAGAGTTGATGCAACTTGAAAGACTTTAGGTTTGGACATTGGTTCCTCGTCCTATTTCAACAAATGTTATTGGCAAATATAACATGGATGGAATGGTTACAAGAAATAAGTCTCGTTTAGTTACTCAAGGATACTCTCAAATAAAGAGTGTTGACTTTGATAAGACGTTTGCTCCTATAGCTTGTCTGGAAGCTATCAGACTTTTGCGATGTATTGCTTGCTTACTAAAGTTCAAACTTTATCAAATGGATGTCATAATTGTCTTTATCATATGAGTACTTGAATGAAGAAAATTATATTGAGCAACCTAAAGGCTTTGTTGATCCAGTTCATCCTGATCATGTGTACAAGCTTTGAAAAGCCTCGTATGGCCTGAAGCAAGCACCTCATGCTTAATACGACCACTTATCTGAATTTCTTCTTAAATAGGGATATGTGAAATGGGGAATTAACAAAACGCTACTTTTAGAGAAAGGAAAAGGGGGATTTTTGTGTTTTCCTAACTTTATGTGGATGATTTTGTATTCGAAGGAATGTCTCAACATCTTGTAGATCATTTTGCAAATCAAATGCAAACTGAAATTGAAATGAGTTTGATGGGTAAACTAACATATTTCTTGGGTCTCCAAATTAAGGAGCTTAAAGATGGGATTTTCATAGAACCCTGCTCCCACTCATGTTAAAATGTCTACAGACCTGGTAAAAAAGTTTGGGCTTGAAAAGGCTCGTACAAAGAGAACCCTACTCCAACTCATCTTAAAATGTCTAAAGACTTCGATGGGTCATGTGTTGATGAGAGTTTGTACCAATGAAATGTTGGGAGTTTACTTTATCTCACCGCGTAGGTCTGATGTTACTTTTGCTGTAGGAGTCTGTGCTAAATATCAAGCTAAACCCAAAGCGATTCATCAATTGGGTGCCAAACGAATCATCAAATACAATGGTACATGTGAGATGGTCTTTATTCTTTTGATACTAACAGTTCCCTGGTTAGTTATTGTGATGTGAATTAGATTAGAAGCCCAGAAGATCGAAAAAGCACTTTTGGTGGATGTTTCTTTCTGGGAAACAATTTGGCATCCTGGTTCAGCAAGAAGCAAAACTACGTGTATCTCTCCACTGCTGAAGCTGAATATGTTGCTGTTGGAAAGCAGCTACACTCAACTTCTTTGGAGAAACAGATGCTCAAAGAATATGATTTCTCAGAAAATGCAATAACATTGTACTATGAAAACTAGAATGCCATAAATATTTCTAAGAATCCAGCCCTACACAGTAGAACAAAACATATTGACATCTAACATCATTTCATCCGAAAATTGGTTAAAAGTAAACATATTGACTGGGAACGTATTCAAACTGAAAATGAAATCGCTGAAATCTTCAAAAAAAGCTCTAGACAATTAATAGTTTGAGGCTTTCCGAACTATTTTAGGCCTTTGTACAATTGATTTGCAGCAACTAATCAAGTTGGGAAGTAGGCTGATTAAGGCCCATTTTATCTCCCCAATCAATCGTGGGGCAGGTTAGTGTAAGTTAAGAAATATTTACTATTTGTGCTTTTGCAATAACTCCCATCATTGTGTTTTGGTAGGAAAGGGATTTTTTTTAATTTTGGATGTTCACATTCTTTTCTACTTCCCTGTGATTGTGGTTTCTCTCTAGTGATTCCAAACAAAATGGTGAGTACTCGAACTTACACTTCTAAATAAAAAATGGTGCACTAAAAAGAGAAGTCAAATATAAAAAAAATCGGTGAATCTGTTGATGGGAATACTTCGAAAAATGTCATAGAGAAGTGATGCATTATTTTATGTGATGAAATAATGGTAAGGATTGCGTTGGTGAAAAATGTATTGAGCATGCAAGTTTCTCAGTAAGATCCAAGTATAAATCCTACTGAGTTGCCTGGTAAGCCCAGGATCGAATTCAGGGACTAAGGAAAACAATATGCAGTGGTAATATTTAGATCACTTTGCAATAACAAATAAATCAAGGAGTTGGTTAGTTTGTTGTTTACAGTATAAAAAGTATGCGACAAATTTGAGAAAAGAGTAATTATGCTACAGATATACTGAGTATGCAGAGGAACGGGTTGAGAAAGTCTTTAACTAGCATTTCCCGAGAATGCGTTTAAGCTATGCGATCATGCTACACTCATGCGACCGCAACTCATTTTCCAATACAAATGAGATGACTCCTAATTTTAGGACGCATGCGATGAATGCGATAATGTCTATAGAGCTTATTCCTAAGTCTCTACTTCTTACCTATGCGATGATGCAAGATGCACACAAGGACAAGGTGACCGCATACAATCATATCATATCTCTAGGGTGCATGCGATGCGTTAATAGCAAACATAGCTTATTCCTAAGCTTCTATCTCTTAATTATGTGTTTCTAACCTGAATCTCCCAAGCCTAGATTCTAATCTGACTTTTTCAAGCCTAGATTCTATCTTTAGACTACTCTCTCAAGTATCTCTAATGGACGAATGATGCATACATAATACAAGATAAGTGCTTCTTCTAGGTTATACTAGCTAAATGCTTCTCAACTCATTCGACAGATTTAGCTATTCATGCGTAATGTACAAAAAGTGAACAAATATAAAGATGCAATTCCCATTTCTATAAATATGTTCAAAGTACAAAATGACAATGAAAATAAGTGTAGAGAGCCTAGTAGTAATTCCTTGCTTCCCAAGGCTTTTACACTGTGTTATCTCTATTCTGCCCAAAAGATGTTCTTGCTTCCGTAAGAGTCGGCCCTCTGTCTAGTTTCGACGTTTCCCGACACTCTTCCAAGTTCACCGGAACGATCTCTCCGTATAATCTCCCTCACTCGCTTCCACCTTCTAAATAAAAGAAAATTATAAACAAAGCTACTTCTATCTATAGGGAAAATTCTCTCAACTGAACGAATTCCTTCACTGAAGGTGGCATTCAGTATTTATAGACTTCAGGGTGAGAAACTTCTTCTCTCTTATGATTGCACTGATGGGATGGCATTAATTCTTTGTCTGATGCGCCGAATATTTGTCAACGAAAAGTTGAGTGTACTTGCTATAGTGGTCGTTAACGGCTTGTCAACTTAATTCGGAATCGGCCGTCATCAACTTTCTATCCCATCATGATTTATTAAGCTTTCACCCAGATGTGCCCACCTTGATGTGCCGGCTCTATGTGGCCACCTTCTCAAGCCGATTTTTTAACTCAAACGATCGTATAGCCTTGTGGTCGCAATCTCTTATGCGTTCGGACATTAATTTCTCCGGATCGCATTTCCGCCTTGCACAAATGCATTTTCCTACACAAAAATACATAAGTTAACTGTTTTAATGCAGTGGACGCATGCGATCGCAATGTTGTGAACTTAATGATTTTGTACGCAATATTATATATTTTTATCATTGCAATCCTGCATTATTTCATGACTTTGCGCTGTAATAACGTGCATTTTTGCCTGTTATCAAGAAGCTTATCACATTTCAAACCTTAATGCTAAGACTTTGGGTCAGAGTAAGGTTGTTTCTACTTTTGTTGCAAAGCGTAAAGGACTGCGTCACATGACAAAAGGTAAAAGTAAGAAGAAGAAGGGGGAGATCTCTTTTAGACTAACCATGGAGGACTTTGTAGGTCTTAGAGTTGAAATTGAACCCTCTCAACTTCCATCTGATCCTCAAAAGTCTTCAAATTCTGATCCACCTCCTATTGACTCTAGAAATGAAAATTTTACTTTGACTAGGGATGTCATGCATGTTTGAAATGATAGACTGACAGAAATTGATGAAAGTAGAGTAAAATAGTCTAGGGTTTCTTGAAGGATTGTGAAGTCTAATGCGGAAGTGGGATTGTTCCTAAATTTTCAATTTCACATAATTAAAATACAAAGAACATAAATTATGCATAATCACTTTTTTTTTTTTTTTGTAGTATGCTTTTGAAAGGAAGAAGAAGAGTCTAGATTTATGCTTACCTTGAAGAACAAATTAATCTTCATAAAAAAAACATTTTCGATCCGATCACAAACACTTTGATCATTAAAAACCTACAGCAACCCAAATGGCCACCACCACAAGAGAATATTATGTATTCTCCTTAACAGATAAGAATAAGCAGGAGTGTCTGGGCTTTGCTATCTTTTGGGAGGGGTAAGAAATTTTGAGAGGAAAGGAAATTTTTCTCAGAGAAGGCTTCTAGGAAAATCACACTGACCCTCTATGTAGAAATAAAACCACTTTGAAAAAGAAGAAGAATAACATAAAAATAAAAACTCCCTTCCACGATTGATTGGGGAGAAAAAATAGGGGGAGAGAGATATAACTCCTTCCTAAATTATATTGAAAAAGTTTAATTTAATAAAAGTATTATATATATATGATAACCAACTTATCATATAATATATACTAACCTATATGTTATATCAAATATAACATATAAACTATAGCTTTTATATTGCATCAAATACAATATAACCTATAATTTGAATTCTCTCAGTCAATCATGATATTTAATATAAATCAAATTTATATTAAATTTAATTATATGAATCTAATCCATATAATTAGTGTTTGAATCATATTCAAATATTTAATTCCTTTCAAAATAAACTTTATATTATAATGTATCAAATATATTGTATTAATTATATTATATATAATTAATTTAAATTAATTATATCATATATAATCAATCTCTCAATTAATGAACAATTCAAAACTAATCCAAAATTAATTCTTAATAATCCCTGTTGAGCTACAAAGGGGACCTTATAGACTTGTGGATTGAAGCTTCAATGGCGCTTGGATAATTAATTAAACTTCTTAATTAAATTATCCAACATCCATTAACTGACGATCACTCTACTAAAGATTGACAATTACACTCTTCACACTACAGATATATTTCTATGTCCATTAGATATAACCAGTCAATAGCGTGATGACCCTTCACAAATTGCTCGTAAATACAGTTGGTTCAAAATTACCGTTTTGCCCTGTAGTTATATCTACCTCCTTAAGTACCACTGATCCCTCTAATGAACAATAAGTCATAGTCCCACGAGATTGTAGGTTAATTCTATTAAATATCAAATAAAATATCTAAGATTTTATTAAATAAATAAATCGTTTGTACATTGCAATTACAAACTATAGGACCCACGAGATTTAGGGCATCAACTCCAACATTTCTAAAGTTGCGAATGTGTTAAAAGATAATTTCACTAAAGGCGGTGCATCTGAGTTGGGTATTGAGTCTAATTTTAAAAAATCTATTCAAAATGTCGAGAATGTTAAGACTGAACCTTTAAATGTGCTGTCAAATATTATTGCATCTAGAGTAGTTAATAATTTTGAGGTTGTGGAAATGGATGATAATAATGAGAATTACGAATATAGAAATGATAAAAGTAACTCGAGTAAAGCTAGTTCTGAGAACGAAACTCAGGGTAATTTGTTTGATAAAGGTGGGGAGAGTGAAAATACTCCTAAGGAGGAATAAGCTAAGAAGAGCACCTCTAACTTTATTGATGATTCTTCTGATGAAAATGTGCCTAATAGTCAAGTGAAGCTAAAAGGTAAACAAAAGTATGTTAGTGAGGGTGTTGGTTTCTCGAAGCCAAGTGCTCAAAATGATGCTACTTCTGATTTTCAATGGGTTGATGAAGAAGAAAATGTATTTGAAAAAGATCTTCAGGATGTGCCTAATGAGGATGTCCAGAAAATTGAGATCAGAAGAGATTGAAAAAAAAGTGTTTCTTGTCATGCCATTAGATAATATATCTTTCCACTCTAAGGACAGTGCTAAGATGTGGAAATTTTTTGTTAATAGAATCGTAGTTGAAAGAGACCTTTCTGAACAAGCTCAAGGCTGTCTGGAAATTATGAGCTTACTTATGAAAGTCGATATTGTTTACACTATGCCGAATCTTGGGCCTTACTACCCTAATTTGGTTCATGAGTTTTATGTTAATCTTTCCAATCAGTTTAATAATGTAAGCAGCCCGAGCTACATAAAGGTTTATATGAAAGGTCATTGCTTTATCTTTTCAGCCTCTATCATTAACAAATTTATGAATCGCCAAGTAGCTGAAGATGTTACTGAGAAATGATCGTCTATGTCTGATCTGATTTTTGAACTTACAGGGGGTATCAAACGTGCTTGGCACAAAAAAGGCCAATTACCTTGCTTTGATCTCAGTGTGAAGTATGTGCTACTCCATAAGATAGGGATTGAGAATTGGTGCTCATCTTCCCATAAATTTTGTCTCTTTACTACATTGGCAAGCCTTCTATATCAGATTGGCATAGGGACAAAATTCAACTATGGTATCTTTATTCTTAATCAAATTAAATGTCACGTTAGGTCTCAAACCACCAAAGTTCTTTTATGTTTTCCTAGACTTATTTGTGGGATTCTACTCGCTAAAAATCCTAATTTTCTTCTGAACTCTGATGTCCCTTGACCTCTTCCCTCTACTCTGTCATTCAATTACAAATTGTATCAGGGAAAACATGTTCTTGACCCGGTTCACACTGATGTTCCCATACCTGAAAATGGTCAAATTAGGAAGTTTCTTCTCACACCATGTGGGAAAAAGGTGATGCATGTGCTAGCGAATGAACAAAAGATCTTGGTGTTTTTGGCTCATAATGTTTCTGCTCGTAAAACTGAGGTGGATGTTATGTTGAATTTACTGCATAGTGCTTTGGATAGTATTGATCATGGTGGAAGCTCTAGTGCACAGGATGACAATGTGGATGTTTGATGTTGTCTCTCTTGATCAAATCTCCTCCAGTCGTTTTTTTTAAGCTTGGAAAAAAACGGGAGTAACTAAGTAAAAAAAAAAACGAAGAAGAAGAAGAAAAAGAAGAATTTGTTGATATTTTTGTTGTGTATCTTTCACAATAACTGTGATTTGTCCTTCATGATGTTATGATATGTTTCAATGATATTGTTATCTTGTGTGTAAGTCTATGCTGATCAATTATGTTGTTTGTTTTATTAATGTTTTAAAATTTTTGAGAAATTTTGTTACGTAGTTAAAGATAATTACATATTTGCAATCATATATTCACTTTTTACACTTTGTATATGTACCCAAAAATCATGCATGATTTTTATTTCATATAATCTCTTAGGTGTTATTTTTTTATTTTTTCTTTTTATATTACTCTTGTGTGTTCTTCCTTATTTCTTTTTATTAACATGATTTTTAATTTCTCTAATCTGAGATTTCTTCTCCATTTTTTAATTGTGGTTGTAATTTTTCTCCTACAATTTTTAATCTTTTCTCTTCTAAATCCTTATTGAATCACGTGTTACTCTTCTCTTAACTTACCATGTTTTTTTATTCAACGAGTCCTTTTTCTCTTGATTCCTTGTAATTTTACTCTCTTTTTCGAACATCATCTGTTCTTCATAGTGATGGGTTTTAAAAGGAAGAAGAAACAATAATAAGATTTATATGTGTAATTGAAACCAAAGAAGAACATAATAATAATATGTTTACATAAAACATGCTTGGTGATTAGTAAATCTTCATTTTTTATGGTTCATTTTCTCAAATTCAGTATTATATCTAACAACAATCAACATGCGCTCAGTAACTTATGTTGAAGTAAAGTATGTTTGTTTCACTTTAAATTTACTATATCATCAATATATCTAATAATACTCAACTTTCCAAGTAAATAAGTAGTATATCTAACATCAATCAACATTTAGTCAATAACTCATTTGAGTAAAACATGTGTGTTTCATTTTATAAGTATGATATTCCAAGTTGTAGAAAATAACAAGATTTTTAAGTGGGTTTTATTGGGTTTTTTGAAAAATTTAAAGGCCCAATGGTATTATTGTAATTATTGAGCAGTGACAAACTTGTAATTATCCCTATCTTCTCCAAATTAGGGCATTTTCGTTTTGTCTTATTAGTTGAAGAAAAATTCAGCCGCCATAGGGTTTTTTGTAGAAGAAAGCTGCAGCCGTTCAAGGTCCACGAGCCGCCTGGGAGCATTTAAAGACCACGAGCCGCCGATGAGGAAATCCACGAGCCGCCTAAAGCAAAACGTCTGCCACTGCGCGAAGAAGGGAAGCGGTCGGACGTAGGACTGACGTGGGCGAGCGTCTGCGGCAGTTGCGTGGGTGACGGGCAGAAGATCAGATCGATCTGGGCGGTCCGGTTCCGAGCGAGTGGTCGGACAGTTCCGGTTCAGCGCAGGTTTGTTGTAGATCTAGGTTTGGTGGTTCGCCGGTCAGAGGCAGGTAGCACACTGTTTTAGGCTGGTTTGTAACGAGTTGTTCTCCGTTTTCAGAGGTGACGTTGTGTGCGGATCTCTCTCGGTATCAGTGGATATTAAAATTGTAGATTGGTAAATTCGTTGATTATCTGTAATTTGTAAATTCCTTTATTACTCATTAATAAATTAATTCATGTAGACCAAACTGGTTAAACCACTATATATCTTGGTGTTCTTTACTGCTTTCAATTTATTTCTGCTGATTGTTTGCATTCTCACACAAGTGTATCAATAGTGAATCAGATTAAGAAATTAGTGTACCAGACATCAATCAATAAACATTTGAACTAAGACAAATTCAATAAGTATTTATTTTGAAGTAAATTAATGTGTGTGTTTCATTTTATGAGTAGGATATTACAAGTATATCAATAGTAAATATGATTTAAGATATTAGTGTATTAGACATTAATCGATAAATATTTAAAGTAAGACAAAAATGTATCAACAGTATATATCTAACAACAACCAACATTCATTTATTGGCTAATTTTGATGTAAAATATGTGTCATTCTATTTTATAAGCATGATACTCTAAATGTATTAACAGTAATATAAGATACAATGTATCAGACATCAATCAGTAACTACTTGAAGTAAAATATAAGCATATCAACAATATATACATCTAACATCAATATTCAATATTTCAAGTGTATCATAAGCATATCTAATAACAATCGACACTCAATCAATATCTTATTTTGAAGTATAATAGATATAAGATCGATTGTCTCAGACATCAATCAGTAAATACATGAAGTTAAACATGAATGTATCAATAATATATCTAATATCAACCAACATTCCAAGTGTGATAACCATATTAAATGTTCAAGTACATTCAATATAGTCTATCAAATATCAATCAGGAGACCATATGTGCATGTTAGGGAGAGATTCTAAAATGATTAAAATCACTTTTTTCAACTTTAAAATCACTATAAAATATGTTTTTAATCCTGTAAAACTAATTTCGATGATATAAAAATTGTATTTAAAAGTGTAAAATATAATATTAAATTAATATTGTGTTATTAAAAACGTGTTTTAAAGTAATTTAAAAAATGAAAAAAGTGATTTTCATGATTTTGAAATCACTCCCAAACATGCACTAAATCTCAAGTTCATCAATCAACTAAGCTACCAAACACCAATCCAAAAAGCACGTTAATATATGAGTACATAGCAAATACATTAGTTTTTTTTAGTGCATCAACATACTAAATGCAATCTATCAACAAGCAACTAAAATTCAAATATATCATTAGGCAATCATACATCAATTAGCAAGCATGTTATAATTTCAAGTATATCAACATATTATCAGACATCAATTAACAAATATATTAAGATTTTGTGTAAAACAAAAACTATCATGCATGAATCAACAAACATATTAAAATTTTGAGTACATGAAAAAGGCTATCAAGCTATTACCAAGGACAATATTAATATTTCAAGGATATCAAAAGGTTATCCAGCATCAATCAATCTTTATTTTCAAGTTGACAATGAATTGAAAGGATAAAGGAGAGAAATTGACGGTGGATTGATGGACATAAATCAACGATTTTTAGGAATTATTTTACCTAAAAAATGATGCTTATTTGGAGGAAAATATTTTGGAGTTTTGTTAACCTTTATTTAGGCTAGGTCTTTTTTTTTTTTTTTTTGCTATATTTGCCCATGCATCAAAGTTGATGACACACATGCAATTTTCAATTTTGTTTAGTCATTCTTGCAACTGGGGAGAGTTTGTGAGATTTTGTGTGGTTAGCAATATTTTTTTAAGCTTCTCAGATGTTCTAAGATGTGTCTCTATATTGTTGGTTTCAGAAAGAGGAATGTCTACGGTAACACCGATTTTGCAAGATACTTTCCTTAATGGTGGTTTCCTTTACTTCTTTATTTTAGGCTTTTTTTTTTTTTTTTTCATGTTTAGCTCTTGATTGCTATAGAAGTTAGGGTTGCTCGATATGTTTCTGTTGCTCTTAAAAAGAGTTCTCTATCTTTTCAAAAAGAGTTAGTCATATTATTCTTTTGGTGAAAAGCTTGATCTGTGTATTCGACCGCCAGTATAGTGCATTGACGGGTATCCTAGAATCCCATGAAGTCTATCAATATCTATCAGCGTCTATCATTGATAGTTTTAAAATTTTGCTATATTTTGTAAATATTTTGTTTTATTTTTCTATATTTAAAAATGGCCCATATATATATATATATATATATATATATATTAATTTTCATACATTATATAATTAAAATAAATACTATCATTCATATAATTCTTATTAATTTTTTAAACAAGATATTCAAATTTAAATTTGAATTAATATTTGTTTTATAAAAAAAATCTTAAATTATGATATATTATTTTGTTGAGAAAAATAACATATAAAAATAATATAAATTGTATTAATTTAAAAAGAAAATCAATTTGATAAAAGCAAATATTTTATATAAGTTCAAATTAATTATAAATTAATAAATAGTCGTAAGGGTATTTTTGGTACATTATGTAAATTTAAGACATTCTCGAGTAGAAATCATACGAAACAAACACCGTTATCAAAATATTCCCAAATATATGCAAAAATATTCGTACAAAACAAACATGGTAATCTAAAGATGCCGAAAATCTATAATTCCACGTATCTATAATTTCGGGCATTTAAGAATTCAGTTATCTAATTCTCAAGAAACAAACAGACCCTTACAGATGACATTTTAAAAATGAGAGTATGCCTTTTTTTTTTTTTGTCATTCCTTTTTGTCTTTATGTATATGTTCACTCATCTTTATGTGCATTATAGAATTAAATAAATAATGTCGACCATATATATCACCCCTTTTTGGTTTATATCATAGTTGTTATTAATTATTAACTTTATAGCAAGATACTCAAACTCAGATTTTTCTAATAATATTTATCTTATAAAAATTATTAAATTATTAACTATTACTTTGTTGAGAAAAATAATAACATATAAAAATATTATAAATTGTATTAATTTGAAAAGAAATTCAAATGGATAAAAATAAATATATTATATAAGTTCAAATTATAATTAACTATAACTTAATAAATAGTTGTAAGGATATTTTTGGAACATTGTATAAATTTAAGACATTTCCAAAGAGAAATTTAATGAAATATTCCTATAAACCAAATATGGTTATTTAAGATATTAGACGTTTATAATTTTGAACATCTATAATTTGAACATCTAAAGATTTCAGTTATTTACCTTCTCAGAAAACAAAGAGCCGCTAATAAGTTTTATTTCTTCTCTTTTTTATCCATAGAAAAATGTGGAATTTTTTAAAGAATGTTTTCAAGTACCTTTAATAGAATATATATATATATTAAGGTTTTGAGTGTTTGTTGATAAATTTATATCTTTTTCAAGGTCTTTAATAATCTCGATATTAAGTGGATACTATATTCAAATACATTTGATAAAAATCAATATGTTTTTTTAAAAAATTTTAATATATTTTATTAGTGTATATTTTTTAAAACGTGTTTAATAACTTTGGATAGAAAATGCATATTTTTTAAAAAAAATAAATTAAAAAAATATATATTTTTTACGTGATTTGATAAATATATATCTTAACTTCTCAAATGATAAAGAGTAGATATGATATTTCAAAGTTTTCTTCAACACCTCCAATATATATATTTGAATTGATTTTAATAACCCATATTTATTTTCAAAGGGTTTTTCAATATTTCCCACTATAAGGGTTTGGTTTCTTTGAAAATTAAAATCCTTTGATAAAAAAAAAATGATCGAAATAGGTTAAATTTTTTCTATATATGCTTCAAAGTTCTAACTTAAGAGTTGTAACAATATATTAGAGTAGAGTTGTTTGACTGATCTTCCTATTTCCTTAATTGGATCCTGTAGTACAAATTATAATTTTATGAGTAAATATATAAAAAAAAATATGAAAATTTCAGAATTAAAGCAAAATACATGAATGACACGGGAATTTCTTTTGTGTTAATCTTAAAATGTCTTGAACAGTTTTTATAATCATACGTAATTAATTCATCAAATTTAAAATTGTCGGGATCGATTTCATAATTTTGAAATCTCTAGATTTTCAGCATGAATTCATTTCATCTTTCCTTTTGTGTGATCTAGAATGCACTTAACAACTTATTTTCATTCAAAATTTTAACATCAATTCACTTCCTCTTTCCACGAGATATTTAGCATAAGTCTTTGGTTCTAAAATTTGAAAATTCTCCAAATTGGATCTAAACTATCTTCAAATTTGGATTTAAATTTTCAAATATCATATTATCTTACTTTTTCAATTTATTTTTAAATCTGACCTTTTATACTTATCTTCTTTTTTTAAAAGTTAGTTTTTCATTTACATGCTATTTTTTTATATATATTTTATTATTTAGATATGTGTTTTTGCTAGGGGTGGAAACGGTTTGGTTTGGTGGTCAAATCAAATTGAACCGAATTTTTCAAAATATGAAACCGAATTGAACCGATTTATTGGTTCAAACCGAACCAACTGAACCACATGGTTCGGTTTCAAATTCGGTTTTGGCATTTTTAAAAAATCCACGTTATATTCTTTTTTAATTAAAAACGGTTCGATTCAGTTCGGTTTTAAATTCGATTTTGTTCTTTAAATTAAAAACGGTTTGGTTTTACTCTTTTTTTAAAATATACAAATAAATAAATATATATATTAGTTAAAAACGATTCAATTCGGTTTCAAATTCGGTTTTCGAAAGTGAAACCGAACTGAACCGAATTAATTCGGTTTCAAAATTTCTTCAAACCGGATCGAACCATATTTTTCGGTTTCACTGAGTTTTTGTCGATTCGGTTCGGTTTTAGAAATGGTTCGGTTTTTACGGTTTGAATGACCACTCCTAGTTTTTGCTAACCCTTTCATACTATTTCTAATTTATTTTAGGGACAGTTACAAATATAGACATTAAATTAAAAGTATTAGCAGATATAACATCATAATATATAAAAAAAATTACAAATATGACCAAATTTAAATAGTCTATCAGTGATAGACTATATCACTAGTAAGAGTCTATCAACGATGATAGACTTGACTATATTTGTAATTTTTTTTTAAATGTTGGTTATTATTCTTAAAAATACTACCAATTGCAATTACCCATTTATATTATCATTACGTTTATTATAATTTGGTTTAAACATTTCTCGGCTATTTTAATTTTAGGAGCTTCAAGTTGACTTAGAATCCCTAATGCATGTGTATCATGAGTTTGTTTACTGAAGGTTTGGATACTCTCACTGCCTGATTCTTCATTTTATCTTATCAAGGTTCTAGAAATCGATCGATTTCATTATGGTTTAGGTGGAAGCCCTTTGGAGTTTATCATCAGGTAGCTGGAGAATGGAAGGATGTTCAATTTTGGGGTTTATCGAAGGCGTAGATAGAGCATTCAAGGGTTATTCATTCAAAAATGAAAGTGATCGAAAAGAATAAGGACTCTTGGTTTGGGGAAGATAAACGACATTGCAGTGGGTTTTTCAGATTTTCGAATCAAATTGTCATGTATTGATTATTTTAGGTTGTTTTAATTGAGGTGTATTTAAGAAACTTTCAGAATGAGGGTTAGGATAATTGCAATGAGTATCATTTTTAGGACTAAAAATTAAGTATATAGCAATATTTTTTAGAATTGCAAATATGGCAAAATTGATAAGTGATAGATTCAATCAATAATAGACTCCGGTCGATAATATAGTCTATCACTATACATTCCAAGAGCTAAAATTTAATTTTGTTATATCTTTTGTATTGTGTTATATTTGTTAATACTTGGTCTAATTGTTATATTTGTAACTATCTTTATCTCATTAGTAAGATTGGGGTAGTTAGGACATTTGTTAATTAGTAGTTGTTTCTTAATTCTTTTTGCTAATTTTCCAAATGAAATGTTAAATCAATTATATTCCCCTCCGAAATTAATGCACGCCAAGGTGAGGTCAACCTCTTCTAGCTAAGGCTTAAATGGAGTTGGCCCAAAGCACAAATCTTTTTCAAATAAATTATTGCATGTGGGAAAATAAAGGGAAATTAGGTCCTATACCATAAATTACACTTTCATTTGGAAATATAGCAAACCAATATAGCAAAATGCATGGGACGCACGTGAATTCATTTTCTGTTGAATCAATTATATTCCCCCCCTCCGAAG
This sequence comes from Benincasa hispida, assembly GCF_027475165.1. Taxonomy (NCBI): domain Eukaryota; kingdom Viridiplantae; phylum Streptophyta; class Magnoliopsida; order Cucurbitales; family Cucurbitaceae; genus Benincasa; species Benincasa hispida. Next base: position 2,643,749 of record NC_143482.1, on the reverse strand, counting down.
CTATCTTGAAATATCTTTAATAACTTTTTTTTTTAACTGTATTGTAATTAATCTAGCAGCTTCATTAATTATATTGTAATTAACTTATCAAATTCATAATTTGGGATCTATCAAGTATTCGATGCAGAACTCCAAGCGATGTTTGCTAGGCATGGAGTTGAACAAAAAGTGTCCTAAGACAACTTAAGAGGTTGAGAAAATGAGATGGATCCCCTATTCATCGACAATTGGCAACCTGATATATGCGATGTTATGTACTAAACCTGATACCAACTATGTGGTGAGAATAGTCAGTAGATATCAGTCTAATCCAGGATATCATCACACCGTCATTAAGATTATCCTCAAGTATCTACAAAGAACGAGAGACTACATGCTTGTGTATGGTTCTAAGGATCTCATACTTACAGGATACACCCAAGCAATAGTGCATTGCTAACTCTACCATGGAGGCTAAGTATGTAGCGGCTTGTGAAGTTGCTAAAGAAGCTGTTTGGCTCAGTAAGTTTCTAACTGATCTGGAAGTTGTTTCAAACATGTTGAAGCCTATCACACTTTATTGTGATAATAGTGGTGCCATGGCTAATTCCCGAGAGCCTTGGAGTCACAAACGCGGGAAGCATATGGAGTGGAAGTATCATCTCATTCGAGAAATTGTGCATCGAGGAGACATGATCATCACGCAGATAGCTTCGGAGCACGACGTTGCTGATCCATTTACAAAGGCCCTCACGGCTAAGATGTTTGAGGGTTACCATGGGTCTATAGGAAAGGCCACATTTAGACTAGGGCATATCAAGTAGGAGATATGTACTAGGCAGTTTATACCCTAGTTTTATTGTTTGTGTACTTTGTACTTAGTATGACTTTTGACTTTTACATTATACACCCCAATAGCTTTAGGGAAAGTGAGAGATTGTTGGGGTTGATGTCCTAAATCTCGTAGGGTCTTATAGTTTTTAATTGTAATGTACAAACATTTAATTTATGTAATAAAATATTTGATGTTTTAGTTCAAAATTAGTTGCATTAACCACAAAACAATAAATTAACATCCAAGGTTATCTTTGTAGCTTAAACATGTATGTAGTGACATACAGGTGGATCATGTTTAAGTGATAACCTAAATGGTCTATAGTTGATGGATAAGGTTGGATACCTTATCCTGGTGACACTACAACTATGGCCCGCTTTGTAGATGTTACAATTGTTGTAAAGTGCTACAAATGATCTAATCCTCGTCATTCATATGGAGATATGTGAGCGGGAATATTCTATACAAATGAGTTTGTATAATACTAGACCACGAAATATTTAGGTCTCATTATATAACGCGTAACATGACCTAAATCCTGAGTGAGTTTTGAACTCCTGCCTATGAAGGCGGTCCTTTGATTTGTATGGGTGAGAGTGGCCAGATCGTCGACTCAACAAGCCTACCATTCTGGGGATTCGTCTGTTTGGGAAGCTCGGAACACAACTACATAAGAAAGAATTTACTCCTTCCCCAATGTCGAGGCAAGTAGATACATTACTCCCTTAAGGGCTAATTCTGGGGCTTGAACAATGTAGCGCCACACCTTCTCCTGGCCCAAGAGGGGTTTGGTCATAGTTGGACTATGATTTATTGTTCATTAGAGGGATCAGCGGTACTTAAGGAGTTAGATGTAACTAGAGGAAAATTGATATTTTTGGCCCAATTGTACTTACAAGTAATTTATGAAGAGTCGTCGTACTATTAATTGGTTATATCCAATGGACACATAAATATATCTGTAGTGCGAAGAGTGCAGCTGTTGATTGGTTTAAAAATCTTTTTGGGAGGGAGTTGTAACTCCCTTCCCTTCTTTTCTCTTTAAAACGTGGTAGCGAGGAAGTAAAAAGATGTGATTCTTCCTTTTCCTGGTGTAGTTTTTCATAAGAGAGAGAGACACAGAAAAGATGTATGTGAATTGTTGAATATCCTCTCTTCCTCTCAATACTCTAAAAAACCATCTCTTCCAAAATAGCTAGAGCTCACAAAACTCCTGGATTCTCATCCAGAGAATACAGAAGAAACATTCGTGATGGTGTCCTCACTGACGGTTAGAGGGTTCGAGATTGTTCATGACAAGATTCGAAGAAGGAATTTCGTGACGAAAAGTTCTTCAAGGATATAGTTTCTTAAACCCCTTTTCTACTTTTTTTGTTTTAAATCATGTTGCAATTATTTTTTAAATGTATAATCTGTTTGTTTTTGCTATAAAATTTATGTTTTGTAAATTTTGGGTATTTTGTCTTATCCCATGCTTCTGCTCAAGAAACTTCAATGGTTCCTTCAATTAGTATCAGAGCCAGGTTTGTGGCCTAATTTTTTTCCAAAATTACAGTTTAATTTTACAGTGTTCTGGTGAGATTTTTCATTATGTGATTCATGTGATGAATGTTCTATGGAATGTATGGTTTTTTTATTATTGGATGTTTTCAAGATTGGATTGTATAAATTTATCACTTTCTTTTTTACAAATTGGTTTGTAAGGGTCCTTGTTTTGGGGCGTTTAATTGCAATCGAGTCTATGTTTTAAGTTTTGAGTCGCTCATGTTGTTTCCGGTGTGTTTTTTGAAGAAAACGAAATCCACTTTGCAAGAACAAGAAAGTTCATTCGTTCGTTGTTAGGCAATGCTTGTTATGCGATGACACATTGTGTGAGGTGCTATATGTTGGGGTTGATGCCTAAATCTCGTAGGGATCTATAATTTGTAATTATAATGTACAAACATTTTATTTATATAACAAAGTATTTGATTTTTTATTTCAAAATTAGTTGCATTAACCACAAACCAATAAACTAACATCCAAAGCTTATTTTGTAGATTAAATATGTATGTAGAGATATACGGGTGGATCAAGTGATAACATAAATGGTCTACAGTAGATGGATAAGGAGTTTTGTATAAGACTGGACCACGGAATGTTTAGTCTCATTATATAACGTCATTTATAATAGAGACTTACATTTCACCAGAATGACCATAGGTAACAAGACATGAATCCTGGGTGAGTTATGAACTCATGCCTATGAAAGCAGTCCTTTGATTTGTATGGGTGAGAGTGGACAGATCTCCGACTCAATAAGCCTACCATTTTAGGGATTTTTTTTATTGGAGAGTTGTGAACATAGCTATATAAGAAGGAATTCACTTCTTCCCCGAGGTCGGTGTAAGTAGATAAATTTCTCCCTTAAGGGATGATTTGGGGACTTGAACAATGTGATGCTACACCCTCTTCTGGCCTAAGAAGAGTTTGACCATAGTTGGACTATGATTTATTGTTCATTAGAGGGATCAATGATACTTAAGGAGTTAGATATAACTACAAGAACAAAACGATAATTTTAACCTAGCTATACTTACGAGCAATTTGTGAAGGGTCGTGGTACTATTGATTGGTTATATCCAATGGACATAAAAATATATTTGTAGTGCGAAGAATGCAGCTGATGGTCTTTAGTGGAGTGCCCGTCAGTTAACGCATGGTGAATAAATAAAATTAAAGAGTGTAGCGAGTGGTCTTTAGTGGAATGCCCTTTAGTTAACAGATGGTGAATAAATTAAATTAAAGAGTTTAATTAATTATTCACGTATCATTGGAGCTTCAAGCTATAAGTCCATGAGGTTCCCTTGGTAGCTCAATAGGACTAAATGAGAATCAGTATTTGAATTAATTTGAATTGTTCAAATTAATTGAGGGAATTGATTATATGGTATAGTTAAGTTATATGTGATATAATTATTATAATGTATTTGATACATTATATTATTCAAGAGAGGAAGAAAATATTTGAATATGATTCAAATATTGATTATATGAATTGGATTCATAATCGTTAAATTTAATATAAATGTGATTTATATTAAATACAATATGTAGAGAAAAGAAACTATAGGTTATATTGTATATGATACAATATTAAAACTATAGGTTATATGTTATATTTGATATAACATATAATTTAATAAATCCCCCCTTTCTCTCCACCTATGTAAGTAGGTGATTTTTGGATTTTGATAATCTTTTACCTATGAGAGAAAAGAGAAAAGAAGTAGAACGTTGTTTTACAGAGAAAGGTTCTTTGAATTTCTCTCCTCTCTCTTTATCAAAAACTTTCATTCTCGCTTCGCTCAATCCAAATTAGCCAAAGCCCACCACTCCTAGGTTCTCTACCTGAGAATACCAAGGTCTACAATTGGTAGTGTCCCAATTGGCCTTTTTTGGGTTTGTTCATGATTTGTAGATCGAGAGATTTCTTTATTTTCTTGAAGAAGGTCCTCAAAGGTAAAGTTTCATGAAACCCTAAACTTTTTATTGTTGAGTATGTTGTAGTTAATTTTTATAATTGCATAATCTATTTGTTCATTTCTATAAACATGAGATTTGGGACGTTCCCGCTTCCGCTCAAGGGCCCTTCACTGTGGGATCCTTCACTATGTGATAGCACTATGCGATCGTGGCTATGTAATAGCGCTATGCAATCGTGGCTATGGGATAGCCCTATGTGATCGTGGCTATGCAATAGCACTATGCGATCATCGCTATGCGATAGCTTTGTGCTATATGATGGCATTGGATGATCGTTGCTATGCGATAGCACTATACATCATGGCTTGGTGATTGGATGTTTGCTGCTATGTGATGGATGTGGGCGATCATTGCTAAGCAGTTCGGATCGAGCGGTTCAAGACCCGATTCACTTGTTTCGAATCGGATGGATTTTTATTTATAATAATTAGATTTAAATTTCCTTTTAGGTGTCCAATCTCGGTCCGTTAATTGCTTTTAAATTATGCATGTGATGTATGATTATTTTATCACTGTATGTCATATTGTATGTCATGTAGTATAAAATTCCACCATAGGTTATGCATTTAATTATATGCATCATTTATATTATAGTTGTTATAATATATTTTGAGATGCATGTTTTAATGTTAATAGCATGCTCATGCATCATATAGAATAAATGTTATAATATATGCATGCATGCATTAATAACATATACATACATCATTTATTTTATAAGAGTTATAATATATAGTATGAATGTATGTTTAAAGTATGTTATTAATAATTTCATTACTATAGTATATAATTGCTATGTATGTTAGTAATGAAATGAAATTGCATGTAGCATATCACTACTTTACGATAATTTATAATTGTTATAAAATTACCTAAGTTTTCTTTACATGCAATGAATGGTTCTAATTTATTTCTTTTGCTTATAATTATTAAACAAAATGAAATTAGAAATTAAAATCAATAATACAGAGTTGCATACAAACCTTAGGTTAAAATCATCTTTTAAAATTGTTCTAAGACATGATTCAGATAGACCTAAGATCACTTTTCTAATAAGATTAGAAATATAAGTTAAATATTTTAATTGGTTTAATAGGATTAAATTGATTCTTAATAAAACATTAACTATGTAACAAATGTATCTATAAGGGACCTTTTGTCAAAGGTGAGTTCTGTCTAGGCTGGGTATTTATGTTGACGGAAACGTAACACTCCTACCTGGGAACTTACCTGGAAAGGTGAATTAGATAGATTTGTTATATGCATGCAAGTTTGATTAAAGTTTGTTAAAGAGTTTAACATATCTTAATCAAAATTGTTTAACTATCCAAAGGAAGTGTTGTTTTTGGGCAAATTAAACAATCACATAGATAAAATTAGTGGTCGAATTTTGCTAAGTTAATTAACCTAGGTAAAATGCTCAGTGGGGGGCAAATGTGTATATGATATTTCATTTCATTCTCTTTATGTTTCTCCTTAAAGTTCACACCGTGAGGTCTATACTTAGGCTCGAGACACTATGGGTGTCCCCCTATGGGTGGCATTTATATAAATCAATATCAAGGTGAATGGAGAGAGTGTTTATAGTAAGTAGGAGTGAGACGTGTGACAATTTATCCCTCAATCTCTCTCATTAGTTTTTATGGTTTCGGCAAATTTATTTCACAATGAATTCTGCGACCTTAAATCTACTCATCACTGATAAATTAAAGGGCGAAAACTACACTTCATGGAAAAACATGATCAACACAATACTTATAATCGATGACCTTCATTTTGTCCTTATGGAGGACTGCCCTCCCATTCCAGCTCCAAATGCTACTCAAAATGTTCAAGAAGCATACGAGCTTTGGACACGGACAAATGAAAAGGCTCGAGTGTATATCTTGGCGAGTCTTTCCGAAGTCTTGGCCAAGAAACATGAGCCCCATGCTCACATCAGTGAGATCATGGAGTCCCTAAGGAGAATGTTCGAACTACCGTCCGCACAGCTTAGGCATGTCATTCTCAAACACATCTCCAATGTCGTATGCAATGCTGAAAGTTTCCTACACCTCTGTAGCAATGTTGTTTTGAACAGAATTGACTACAACCTGACCACCTTACTCAATGAACTATAGACCTTCCAGTCCTTGATGAAATTAAAGGGACAGAAGGATGAAGCAAATGTTGCTTCATCGTCTAAGAAGTTTCACAGAGGTTCGACCTCTGGGACAAACTCTATACTTTCTTCCTCTGGAACCAAAAAGTGGAAGAAAAAGAAAGGTGAAAATGGCAAAGCTAACCTACCAGTTGCTACCCAAAAGAAAGTTAATTTTGCAAAGAGAATCTATTTCCATTGTAACCAGGAGGGACATTGGAAGAGGAATTATACCCAATACTTGGTGGAAAAGAAGAAGGCCAAGCAAGGTAAATTTGATTTACTTATTTTGGAAACTTGTTTAATGGAGAATGATGATTCTTCCTGGATTATAGATTCTAGCACCACTAACTACGTTTGTTCTTCATTTCAGGAAATTAGTTCTTGGTAGCAACTTGATGATGACGATGCGGGTTGGAACTTGACATGTTGTCCCGGTTGTGGCAGTGGGAGATCTCTAGTTGACTTTACAGAATAAATTCATTTTAGTAGAAAATGTGTATGTAGTTTCTGGTTTAAAAAGGAACCTAATTTCTGTAAAATGTTTATTAGAACAATCGTATTGTATCAATTTTCATGTAAATAATGTATTTATTTCCAAAAAATGGTGTTGATATTTGTTTTGCAAAACTGGAAAACAACATTTTTGTGCTAAAACTGTTAGCATCTAAAGCCCTCCCATAATGCTGAAATGTTTAAAACTGCAATAACTCAACATAAAAAACTTAAAATTTCTCCTAAAGAAAATGTCCAACTTTGGCACCTAAGATTAGGACAAATCAATCTTGAAAGATTGGTGAAGAATAAACTTCTAAGCTAGTTAGAAAAGAATTCTTTACCTATGTTTGAGTCATGCCTTGAAGGAATAATGACTAAAAGACCCTTTACTGGAAAAGGTCACAGGGCCAACGAACCTCTAGAGTTGGTACATTCAGACCTATGTGGTCCGATTAATGTTAAAGCAAAGGGAGGTTTTGAATATTTCATCACTTTAACTGATGATTATTCAAGGTATGCATATTTATTGTAACATAAGTCTGAATCTTTTGAAAAGTTCAAGGAATTCAAGGCTGAAGTTGAAAATGCATTAAATAAAACTATTAAGAAATTTCGATTTGATCGAGGTGGAGAGTTTATGGATCTGACATTCCAAAACTATTTGATAGAACATGAAATTGTATCCCAACTCTCAGCACCTGGTAAAAATGGTGAATCAGACAGGAGAAATAGAACTCTGTTGGACATGGTTTGGTCTATGAAGTAGAGACTACAACGTATACTATAAAATTAATTCAATAATCAACTTTTCTAATAAAATTAATAACAAATAATTAATTAAATAATTTAATTAATTCTATTAATTTAATATCAAATATTAAAATAATTTGTCACTAATTCCATTACCATGAATCCCTATTCATAAATTAATATTTAAATCATATTTATATATTAATTAATTCTCCAATTATGTTTAATTCCAAAATTAAACGTGTAATTATATCACATATAATTATTAATTTCCTTAATTCAAATTTGAACATTTCAAATCAACTTATCACGCTATTCTAAGGCTAATCCTTTGTGAGCTAGTAAGGGACCTAATGGACCTACAGATCATGGGCTCCAATCTGAGATTAATTGGATAAACTCTTTACACCGAATTAACCCTCATTTGTAATTACTGGCTCACTCCACTAAAGCTCAGTAGTTGCACTCCCTTCACTGTAGATATATTGTGTCAACTCGATATAACTATAATTAGTAAGTTAACCCTTCACAGGTTGTTCGTAATAACGGTTGGGTCAAGAGGGTGTTTTACCCCTAAGATTACCTCTTATTCCTTAAGTCCCACTGATTCTCTAATGATTCATACAGAGGTAGAGAGGATTATTGAGCTGTGATGATGAGTGAATTTCATCCTGCAAGACTACGTCTCCAGCTATCTACTTGATCTTACCTCTAAAATGGGATGCTTATTAAGTGGCGATGATGAGCCACTCTTACCTTTGTAGATTAAAGGATAATCCTGAATAAACAGGAGTTCATAGTTAGCTCAAGATTGAGATTGAATTGCCTTAGGTCATCGACTTGAAATAGTCAATTTTAGCAATAAACGACATTATAAAAAAGAGTGACTATTTTGTAGTCCAGTCTTATGTAAATATCTTTTGCATAGGATGCCCCCATTCACATGTCTCTACATGAATGATTTCAAGATCACATCGTTCAAATATAAAACAAGTTGCATCCATAGTGTCCCTAGGATAAAGTACCCAACCCAATCCTTATACTTATAGACCATTTTGGCTATATCCTTAAACTTGATCCACTTTTATGTCTCTACATAAAGTTTGAGTATTCATGTTATAGCCATGGGTTCATTAGTTTATTGGATTTAGAAATATATAAATGCAATTTACATGTTCAATAAGAACTTTATTGAATAAACCTCAATAATAACTTTATTGAAGATAGAATATATTTAAAGTTTACAAACTGCGAGTTTTAGAATATATAAATCCAACAATAAGATCATTTATAATACATTATATATATATATATATATATATATATATTAAGAAAATGAATTGAGTCTATAACATAAAATACATGTTTCTAAATGTTTTATCTTTATTTAATATAGTTATGCATTTTAAAATTTAAAATTTAAGATCTAGATACATTGAAAGCATAAAATTATTCTTTTCAAAATTTGCATTTTTGAATCGCATAATTTGAAAACAGTTTTCAGAAATATAATCTAAATTGTCTGTCAACATAAAACATAATCCATCAACTAATCTGATAGATCTTTAATAGATATTTTTATCGTCAAGATAAAATCTTTTGTGAAAAAATCTTAGCCGCAACCATCTTTTGTGCAGGTTGCATCTAAAAATAATGTGTTATGTGACAAATTTAAAAAAAAAATAAAATTGAACTTTTTTTTAAAGTTTTATTTTTAGTGTGTAAGGAAAGGAGAGCATGAGATTAAGTTAAGTCTGGACTACACCTAATTATTGTCCATCATTACCTATCTTTTATCTTAACCTTTGAGATAGTAACGGTATCCTTCATGAGCTCCATGGAAATTGGCGTCGAAGAAGATGAGGAAAATTGGAATACATGGAAGATGGAAGGTTTTGGTCTTCAATTTAGGGTTTTGTGTTTTTTTTTTTTTTTTTTCTTTTTCTCTATGTTTTAGATTTTTCTCCCATTTCCTTTTTGTCCTTGTTTTTCATTGTTTTCCATTCGCATTTTCATTTGGGTTTGTCTCTTCTATTTCTATTAATTTTTCCATTCTCTTTATTTCTTACACTAATTTACATCTCATAGTTGAATTTTTAGCCAAATTCCATTACCAAAAACAAAATGCTAAAAGCTACTCCTTTTTTAATTTTTAAAATTTGACTTGGTTTTTAAAACCATTGGTAAGAAGTAAATATCATAGAAAAAAAATTGAAAGTGAAAGTAGTGTCTATAACCTTAATTTTCAAAAACAAAAAACAAAAGCCCAAATAGTTACTAAATGAGAACTTAATTTTGGGAAACAAAATTTTGTTTTCCTGAGTAGAAGTTAATCATGTTTCTAGTGTATTTTACTTTTTCTTTTTTTGGTTTAGAAATTATATGTTATTTCTTGTATTTGTTTTTTAACAAAGTACTAACAAAGTACTAGAGGCTCGGATCGCAATAGGAGCACCAGCATCTCAACTAGGTTTATATATCTTTAACGTCTTCATCATGTCAGATCCAAAAGCTTCATTGATATAGAAAAATGCGATGGAGTTAGAGGACTAATATAAAAAAGATAAAGCTAGAAAACACCCCAATTAAAAGATATACAAGAAGTATCATAATTACAAAAGAGTTTTGATCTTGCGACAAAATATAAAATATCCTTTGGAAGGTGGCTAGTAATTTTAGCCTTATCTTAAAACGTTCTATTGTTCTCGCCAACCAAATACACCAAAAACTAACCATTAGCAAATTACTCCATAAACAAATCTTAATTGTTATTTCTTGTATTATATTCCTATTTAACTGTATTTGTTTGATTTTTATTCCTAAACAAATCTTAAATTTGACTTTCTTATTTGGTTATCTTATATTAACATTCATATTTACGAGATGTTAGGTGAGTTTTTAATATCTTTTTATTGTTCTAAATTATGTTTTTTGTATCTAATATTTCACTTTTATTAATTTAATCTCTACCAATTTTTTTTATTTATTATTATTCAATATTTATTTAGCTTTATATATTTGATTTTTATCCTAAAAAACTTGTTAGTGTTATGTTAAAAACCATTTATTGTTTTTAATTATTTTTTTTTATCTAGTATTCAAGTTTTTTAAATTCAATCTCTACTAGATCTATTTTATTAATTGTTGTTTGATTTTTTTTTTTTAAAGATTATTGTTATTTGATTGTTATTTAGCTTTATTCGTTTGATTTTAGATGAGTTTTGGTAAAAATCTCAAAAGAACATATCTAAGATTTTATTAATTAGGTAGAAAACTATATAAAAAGTTTATTTTACAAAACACCAGATCCATAAAACATTAGCGTAATAATACAAAAATGTATATGCCTATAATAGTGAGTTTGATGGTTGGCTATTTGAACGACGTCCAGTTCTGCCACCTACGCTGTGTCCTTACTAAAAATAGGATGAGTATATAATATACCCAATAATAGTTCTCACATAGGGTAGTAACCAAATGCACAATCACAAGCAACATGTCCTGAAAACATATGATTGGGACCGAAAACATATAATAACATGTGGTGGTCGGTTATGCTTCTAATGTAAATTTCTCCGCCCTGATAGGAAGATGAGGACTTAGGCGGAAACTAACTCATATGATGATTAGCAGGTCATGCAGTCAGTAGGGCCAGAGTCGCATCCAACATCAACCATTAACATAAACATAAGATTGGACTAGAGGGGTGCAACCATACATACCCTGTTAGTCCCTAGCATAAACTTGACATAGAATTGGGTCTAGAGGGGTGCAACCATACATGCCCTGCTAGCCCTAGAAGCATAACCTTTATCCAATTAAAATTTAATCTTATGAACAAACATAATGCATGAGGTCCCTTGTCGATAAACGTATTTTAAACATGTAATGCAACATAACAATAACATAATTATGCAACATATTAAAGGTACACTACCATGAAACACTTAAAAGAGGGTGAGATAAACTACTTACCTTGACTGCGACCCTAGTTATTCCTTATTATTCCTTATGGTTTAATCAGTAGAGCAAATTTGGGCAGCACTTCCCTCGCGTTTCCTCCTTTAAACTAACAGAATTACTTCACTCTTTTCACACGATTTTTACTACTAAGTTTTGTTTGAGAATGAGTTTAACTTCCAGCCCAAAGCCTCCTATTTATAGCCATTTCCAACTCTTCTCTGTGTGATAACTCATCCTACAAATGACTTCTTTAAAATTACTTAGGTTTAAGAATTTCTAGACACCTAATTTTGGCTAACGTTTACTATTACGTCATCAACCTTTGTTTGTATTCCATTTTAGGGTTCTCCATGTATAATCTATAAGATCGTGGCCAAATTCAACGCAAAATCCACGCTTCTGTCCAAATCTCGCTCTTTCTGTTCTCAGAATCTCGCTCTCTCCAGCTTTCTCGCTAGTTTGGCTCTTGTGACTTTCGCTCTCGCTCTCGCTCTCACTCCCGCTCCCACTCCCGTTCTCGCTCTCTCCAATTTTCTCTCCAATCTCGCTCTCTCTACTCCCACTCTCTCCAATTTCCTCTCTAATCTCACTAGTTTTCACGCGTGGGTTGCCTTCACTGCTTGTGGATTCTACTTCCCTTTGTCTCCTGAATTAGCTAGCGTCCAACTTCTAATTAATCTCCCTGATTCTGCCCCTTATTCATTATTTTTGGATAATTAATAAATTTCTTATTTTTTTCCAATTCTAAATTTCCACCCGGTTTTTCTATTAAGTTTATATATTGTTCATTCTTAATTATATATTTTATTTGTTTTCCTGCTTTCTAAATTAAGGTTAGAGTATTACAAATCTGGGTTGTTACACACACACACATATATATATATATATCCAATGTTAAACGATTTTTTTTCAAATACACTACATTTTTTTTTACTCAAAATATTTTTGTCTATTTCACCATTTAAAAAAAAAACAAAAAAAAAAGAGGCAATTGCAATTTTAATGAAAAAAAATTGAAAACGGGGCATTTGTCCCTAGGCTTTGCTTTTTTGTAAACATGTCAAAAAAACTTTCGTCTTACAATTTGATTGCTATCTGATTTCTATATGATTGTTATGTGATTGCTATCTGATTTCTATGTGATTGTTATCTGATTTCTATGTGATTGTCACACCTGCCATTACAAAAAAAGTTGAAGTGATGACTTTGATTTTTTAAGATGTATTTGCCATACAATGCAATTTCCCTTAAAAAAATGGTTAGTTTTCCATTTTGCTATTATTTTCTTTCGAAACAAAATGTGGTTTTTTATTTCTCAACAATTAACTTTAAATTCCTCATAGACCTCTTTGTATTAGACTTTGTATATTTCTATAACACCCCGAATTTTTATGGAATTTTTTTAAAATTATCTTGAAATATTTGGGTATTATTTTGGATATATTGTGGCAGAAAAAATTAATTTGGGAGGCAAGATAATTCATTTAAAAGATATTTATCAAGAATTGGAATTTTAATTCAATTTAAGAAAAAAATTGGATTAATTTACTTGGAAGAAGTGTGTTTTTAAATTGATTAAATACTTTGAAGATGTAATTTATCTCAACTATTGGATTGTATGTTCCTTTAATTTCGGTTTTGGTGCCAAAATTAAGTTATTTGGAGCAATTAATTAGTTTGAGATTAATTTGATAAGAGATTTGAAATTCTTGGATTATTTTGGATAAATATTTGAAAATAAAGAAAAGAAAAAAAAACTTTGAAAAAGATTTGATAAGAGATTTGAAACTTTTAGATTATCTTGGATAAAGATTCGGAATATTTGGATTATTTTGGATAAATATTTGAAAATAAAGAAAAGGAAAAAAATTAAGATGTTGGAAATTAAAAGAAATTTGAAATTTAAGAAGGAAAAATGACATTGTGGTTTTAAATTTGATCCTTTTTAATTTTGGAGTTTGGATCCAAATTAGATAAGATGATTAATTTAAATTGAGTAGTTAAGAAAAATTTGGATTTAATCTAAATTAATTAAATTATGGAATTTCTAATTTAGTTAGATGGTGAAATTTCTAATTCAAAAAGAACATGGATTCTGAAATTAATTAGATTATGAATTTTCTAATTAATTAAAAAATGAATTTCTTAATTAGAGAAAATGTCTTATTTAAAAAGGAAATCTAATCTATCTACTATTTCAAATTATAGAATCCCAAATGATTGAGGATTAGGATCCCCAAAGGAAGGTCAATTAGAGTTCTATCTTGGATTAAACTTTATATTCCTCATGTATTCGAACATTAAATTGAATTTTTAACCGACATAGCGTGTTGTATGAAGTTGTCAAAGATTGATTTTGGAGATTTTGGTAAGTGTTTGTGAATTTTTTATGAAAAGATTGTGGACTCCCATTAAGCTTGGACTAAACTCAAGTTACTGATGTTGATCTTGGATTTAAATTGAAGGTTCGAAGAGATTAATGAATCAAAAGCAAGCTGTCCAATAATTTTTAAGGTCGATTCTAAGGCAATTTTCATATTGAAGGTTAATTTGAGATTTACGCCAAGAAGTTTCTCAATATAAGAGGATTGGATTGCTTCATTTATATTGAGGTAAGTGATTTTCTACTGGAACGTCCTTGAGTTGGACACTCAAGTTAAATAAAAATGTTAACTATGCTAAGCTATGTAATTTTAAGCTATATTATGAGCATGTTGGAAAGCCATGGACTATGACTTTATGTTTAAAAACTCTTTGACTATTGTGTGCATGCTAGGCTAAGGGGTGACTGTTAATTCTCCTATCAAGCTATGTACATCCTATGTTAGTGAGCCTTCGGGTTCAACACTTATGACTGTTTCGATAGCCCTATGGGATTACCACTATTGCTATGATTTGTGTTCCTTTGGGTTCACATTTATGACTGATTTGGTGTTCCTACGGGAGCACTACCTATGCTATGTACATTATGCCAATGTTAGGTCATGTTTAACCATTCATCCAAATGGACCCAGTATGGGATCACTTACTGAGTATTTTTATACTCAACCTTTGTTAATTTATGTTTTTCAGGTAAGGATAGGAACAGATCAGTGGGTGACGAGAGAGATGACCGTACCATATGGAACATGTAAATTGCTTCCGCTCAGTTTACGTTTTCAAGCTATTTAAAAGTTTTGATTTGAAACTCGATGTTGCTCAAAATTTTATCTGTTTAAGTTATTTTTTTTCTTAATTATTTTAGGGACCCCGAACAAAGGTTTTACTTATCTGTTATTTATTTTGGAAAATTATCTTTATTATTTTAATGAATTTTATTTTCCTCAATGGTCAAAATGTTTTTAATGTGAAGGTGTAATTATGAGTAATGATCCTTGTCAGAGTACTCAAAAGGTCGGGTTGTTACAATTTCTGCATCAATGAACTTTTGGATCGAGACATGATGAGGGCACTAAAGGTATTAAGCTAGTTGAGATGTTCAGGTACGCCTACTGATCTTTCGACTTCAAGTACTTTTTGAAAAAAAAACAATTAACTTTAAATTTAGCTATTTTTTAGTCGGTCCAAAATGGATCCTTCTCTCCAAAACCAAAACATAAATCGACCATTTTTAAAATAACCCTAATTATAGTTATGTAATTATGATCCAAAACCAAAACATAAATAATTTTTAGAAAATTAAAACTACTCAGTAAATAAAAATCTCCTCGTGTTCTTTTCTATTTTCCATAATGTAAAATTATGCAATTACTTTAAAATTATTCTACAAATCTCAACAACATCCACAAAAAAAAAGATAATTATAAATAAAAAGTAAGGCAGATATCAACTTATATCCTTGGACTTTAAGTGTTATATCAATTTAAATTAGAAACTAATAATTGTATCATTTTAAATTCTGAACTTTAGGGATTGTATTAACTTAAACCCTAAACTAATAATTATATCAATTTAAACTCTGAACTTTTATAAGTATATCAATTTAGACCCTGAATTTTAATAATTATTTTACTTAAACCTTTCATTATATTTTATTTGGATATACTTATGAATGTTTAGGATTTAAATTGATATATAAAAGTTCAGAATTTAAATTGATATACTTCCAAAAGTTCAATGTTTAAATTGATACAGTTATAAAATTTTAGGGTTTAAATTTATACCATTATTAGTCTAGGATTTAAATTGATACAAATCCTAAAGTTTGGGATTTAAATAGATACAATTACCAAAATTCAAGGTTTAGATTGATATAATTCTTAGTTTAGGGTTTAAATTAATATAATCCCCAAAGTTTAGGGATATAAATTGATATTTTACCTTATGTAATTTTAAACCGAGATTCCCGGACAGTTTCTTTTGTTTATCAGAGTACTTGCAAAATAACACAACATTTAAGGGTATCCAGTTGTAAAATAAAATTACTGAAATATAATAACTGTAGAAATAAAAATTCACCCCATAGAAGTTAGAACTTAAAACTCCCTTTGTCTTTGAACAAGAAAGAAACTATTTAATAATAATATGGGAGAAAAGAAATTCTCTCGTCCCCAATTTATTTTATATAGTTCTTAAATTTTAAAATATTATATTTTTACCATTAAAACTTGAGTTAAATTTTTCTTTGATCTCTAAATTTTAAAATAATAAACATTTAACCTTAAGTTTTCAAATTTCATTTTTATTTAATCCCCAGTATCAAGTTTTTATATTTGTATTCTTGAATTTTTACTAATGCTCAATTTTTTAGTCATTAATCTAATATTTGGTCTATAGTGTTAACTTTCGGTCAAATAATTCAAAATGCATGGAGTTTTTCAAAATAATTTTAATAGTGACAAAAAAAAATTAGTGAAAACTAGTTTAATTATAATTCATTTAAATTTTTCTAATTAATTATTAAAAATTTAAGATTGTTTTCAAATATAAAAAAATGAACAAACTTATTTACAAATATAGTAAAATATCACTATCTATAAGTGATAGATACGGATAAATAATGATATTTTGTTATATCTAAAAATATTTTCAAGAGTTTCACTATTCAAAACAATTACCTAAAAATTGACAACAAATTATCAAAAGTGAGCATTAATTAAAACTTGGATATAAAAAAGACGTAAAACTGTTAAATATAATGACCAAATAGAAATTACACTCAAAACTCAAGTGTGAAAATTCAACATTTTGAAATATATGAACCAAATAGAAATTAAATTTGATAAAAATTTCAGGATAAAAATGTAACATTTTTAGCCAAAATTATAAGAAAATTATTTCTTAGTAATGATAATAAGAAACGTAAAGAGCTTAAGAGAAGTTACATATATTTCCTAAAAAAATGGTTATATATATATATTCATGGCCAACCACCACGTCGAACAAACCCTAATTGCATAACTACCAACATGCAATAATAATAATAATAAATAAATAAATAAATAAAATAAAATAAAAAATATTTATTTCATTTTATTTTTTTCACTTTCTAATGAAGGGTTGCATCTTTTCATTAATATTCCCATTTGTTAGTTTCTTTTCACATCTATAAATACTCTTCTGATTATTTTCTATTGTTATTCTTCATTGGCAAAACTATTTTACACATTCCTCTGGAAGATCATTCTCTTCTTCTCTTATTCCATACACTTTCGATACTCGGTCTCCGACACATGCGACCCCTTCCCTCCACTTCGTCAAGCCAACGACCGACTGATTGATCGAACTCCGTCTGGTCGGAATGGAAAAAACTAGTGTGTTTGGAATGGGGAGTGTTTTGATGATGCTTGTGGTGGTTGGACTTGTTCTGTTTCTGCCGCTGGTGATCGGTTCCCTTCAGCCACCGTCCGGCCTCCTGCTGCTCATTTTTCCGGTCACTCTTGCCGCCGTGTTTTTCTTCCTCTCACGTGCGTCCTCCCATTGAAATAATTTTTAGATGATATTCAAATTTTCATGGGGTTGTTTTTTATTTTCTAATAATTTATGTATTTTCCTATGATAATTATTGTAACACAGATGCAAGTTTTCCAATGATGTGAATTTGTGAGAATAATAATATATTTGTTAGGTAAATCTCTTTTTTTTTTTTTTAACTTATTAAATTATTTAGTTCCTCCTTTTTTCCCCACCAATCCCTATTATTTTCTTTTGCTCTCATCTGCATTATTATTATAAAATTCAGTTCCCAATTATTGAAAGAAAATCGATAGATAAATACGAAGAATAATTGATTTTTTTAAAAAAATTTGAGTGTTTTTAATCTTAGACAAAACCCTAATTGGAACAATTAAACTATTTTTTAACACAAAAAAAATATTTAATGTTTTTTTAAAAAAATTGTCAACTTTTGATAGACGAATGTCAATTGAAAAGTTAGAAACCAAAATGAAATAAAAGGATAGTTTATATTAATATTGGTTGTGTTCTACATTTTATTTAGAGTTGATGAAAATAATATTGAGAGACAAAAAAATTATTTTAGATTCTGTTTTCTATTTTCCAAGAAATTATATTATTTTTAGTAAATTGTCTTTTATGAACTAGTTTTTCAAATTTTTGTTATACGGATTTATTGAGTTTGATATATATATATATACATGTAGCTATTTAATTTACATAAAATGGAAGAATATTTTTTGAGATAGTCTAAGCCCAACCAAAATTTTCAATGAGATGTAACTCCATTACATTAGTCTAATTGTTTTTATATATTTTTTACCGAAATTAATCCTTTAGGTTGGTTAGATTTGTATTTAGACAATATATTAGTAATATGTGATAATATTATGTTGATAATAATTTAAATTTCACGTTTGTTTAATTTAGACGGCTAAGATTTGGTAAAAACAAATTGATATTGAAAGTAAACAGAATTATCTAATCTCTAAAAGAATAAATCTAAATCAAATTAAATATATTAATGTAAACAAATCTAATAGTTTTTTTAATTCAATCTAATAGTATTTATAATACTTTATATAGTCAAGAACATTAAACAATATTAAAGATTAGTTTAACTTTATATTTTTTAAAGAGTGATACTTGTATTATTAGATCAAAGTGAAAAACATACATATTTAATTTGAAAAATTAATAAGTTAAAAATTACACAAATATAATTTAACTTGATTGATTTTATTTGAGAGTAAATCCCTTCATTAATCATTCTTTTTTCAACAATTTTAATAAAGTTATGATCTCTTCTTTATTCACTTTACTCTCTTAAATATCCACCTCTTTGAGTTATGATATTTCTTACTATGGTCATTATTTATTATTATATTTTCTTTTATGTTTTACTTAATTTTCCATGTTTCACCATTTATATTTTTTTTTCTTTTAACTTTAATTCCTTTTTGAATTTTTTTTTTTTTTAAAAAAAATTAGTACAAAGACAACAAAACATTAAAAAAAAAAAGAAAAGAAAAAAAAAAAAAAGAACAACAGTAACTAGCCTTTCTTATATTTTCAATTTAAATATACCCTGTTTGACACACAATTATACCATCTGCCTCATTTTGACATAAATGACATATCACTTTCTTAATGTACACATTAAATTTAATACTTTAGTAACAGCCCCAAAAAGTTCATATATATATATATATAATTTTGGTTCTTATACCATGAGATTTTATTTTATTTTAATCATTTATATTTTCAAATATCTAATTTTAGTCTCTTTACTTTCAAGAAGTCTTTGATTAAGTCATTACATTCATTTATTTTAGATTTTGGTTAAAATATTCTTTTGGTCTCTATAATTTAGGGTATTCTTCACTCGCAATCTTACTATGATTAAGTCATTACATTCTATAAATGTTTAATTTTGGCTATTAATCTCAAATTTAGTCCCTCAAAGTTAACTTTTATCTCAATTTATTAAATATGACAATAATAATTTTTCATGCAAAGAAATAGTACTCAAATATATTCTCAAAATTTCTAATGAAAATGTTAAGACATAACGAGAAGTTTGAAAATTTCAACAATAGACTAACTATAAAGACTAAATGTAAGACTTTTTAAAAGTACATAATTAAAATTAGATATTTAAAAATATAGATATTAAAATTAAAGAAATCTCAAAATATAAGAACCAAAATGTTATTTTGAACTCCATGTTTTTTTCATTGATGAATTCAAGTACGGACTCGAACTTTAAAATGGCTATGAAAATAGAGAGAGTTGGAAACGAACGAGAAAGAGATAACGAATAAAATTACATTATTTTCAAATATTTTACTACTTGATAAATTATCATCTTTATGAAAGGTATTCTCGATCCTTAGGAAAAGAAATAATAAGTCTTCTTTCTTCTCTTTTTTATTAGGTAGAAAAAAGTGGAACTTTTTGAAAAATGTTTTCAAATACCTCTAACAGAATTTAAAAAATTATGTGAATCTAACACAAAATACATCAAGCATGATGTCATGGCAACATGAAATCAACCGAAAACATAACAACAGAGTATTAATAACCCAATTCGGTGCAAAAATTACCTATGCCTAGGGGGCTGTGCACCTGGTGAAAAGAAACTTCACTATATAAAGAGTTTAGCAATTACAACAAAAGTACTTATCTGATAGACTCTTTCTTCAGTAACTCACATATAGCTTCCTTTTCAGTTTCAACTTAGGTTTCCCCTTAATTTTTGAGCTTCCCTTACTTCCACAATAATGTTTATTCAAGCTTTATATGAGATCTCTTCCATACAACATGCTTAGGCTCCCCATAAGAGTGAGGTTCCCTCATATTCACCATATTTAGGCTCTCCTAAATATGAGTTTTCATAATCTTCAATATACTTAAGCTCCCTCTAAATACAATATCAAATCAAACTCCTCTCGAGTTCTACAATGGTTGTCAAACCAAAATTCTGAATGAAAAATACAAATTTTTTCAATAACAATACATGGAGGTTAAGGTTCAGACAAATCTCAAGCTTAAAACTCTCAATGCAAACTTTTCTAATAAGGCGACTAACCCTAAATATGAATAAGAGTACAATATAATTAGGAATATATTTCTGGAGTGAATAAATATTCTTTGTAGGAAAAAAAGAAAGGCAGATACGAAAATCTGCAAATCACGTTGACAGATATAGGAAAGATATTCTAGAGAATCTGCTGCCAAACATGTAACAATATTTATGACAATATTTGACATGTTGCTCAAGTTTTGTCTATAATAAAATCAGCCAACCATAATGTAGCCTTGTAATAAAATCAGCCAATCGTACTACAGTAACAAGCTCTCCCTTTGGCTATTTTTTTAGGGTAAGACAAACAAATCAAAAAGACATGACGATAGAAGCAAACCAGCCAAACTAAAATAATTATCAATCCAACAAAATAAATCGGAATAGCCATCACAATCACAAACCACTAGAATGATGCTGAACCAAATTTTTTCTCTCCCTTTTGTTTGGCTTACAACAACAGCCAAAAGTAATGAAAACCAAGACATTAGAAACATACAATAAGTAAGAGTAATTTGAATGCATAAAACCTCTTACCCATCATTGAAGTTATCAATATAGTCATTTGAGTATCATCAAACACAGGTTCAGAGCCTTCAACAACTAGCCTTGTTTAACAAAGTTTCCAATATAAGGAGAAATAGGGAGACCATCATCCATGTCTTGGTAGGAAAAATGTCATCAACCAACAGAGGAGTGCCTAGGACATTGACAAGTACAAGATTTCGTGAAACAGATTAATACCAACATAAGTAACACTAAGATGAACAACGCTTACGAACACCTCTGGAGAGCCTGTCTCTTGCACAAAAAACTGTTGTAGAATAACTTGCACAACAATATGCAGCTTACCCTAAAACCAAAAGCAATAACACCGCTAAATTTAACATATAAAAGGAAGTAATATCACATACATGAGAAGAACAAAATAAAAAAGAATCAACCCAACGGATTTGCAACCAAATAAGGAAAGAAAACTAAAGCCAAATATCTGCCCATAAAACCAAAGATAAAAAATTCGATGAGATAAAGAAGAAAAATATTATCTGTCAACCAAAACCATAACAACCTATACCATACCACAACAACAACATAAACCAAACAAAACATATCACGATCTCTGATCTCACGATCACAACCAACCCATTCTTCCTCTTTTGCCATGAAGAAAATCAATCAGTGGGAGGGGGTTGATAAGATGACGTATCATTCGTGGATGCATCTTTAATGGCAGGTCTAACATTGGGAACAACAGTAGCAGTAGAAATATTAGATATATTAACTTC
This sequence comes from Benincasa hispida, assembly GCF_027475165.1. NCBI lineage: Eukaryota > Viridiplantae > Streptophyta > Magnoliopsida > Cucurbitales > Cucurbitaceae > Benincasa > Benincasa hispida. The sequence goes on along the minus strand of NC_143482.1, from coordinate 2,621,793 downwards.
CTTAAGCCCCTTTGAACTTAAATTTTTCATGTCAAATCTGAAATATTTTATTGATAACAAAATCAACATCAACCTTTTCCACAATTGATTCATTATTGGCACGAGCAATCAATTTTGAAATATCTTCACGCATATTCACATCAAAGAGTAAGGGGTTGGGAATAATAGAATTAATATAGCAAAGAATATCTTCCTTAGAGGTAAAATCTTCAGGTACATCTTTATCAAAGCAATTTTTACCATCATAACTCACAACCATACCACAAAAAACGATCATTTCCTCCGGCATATTTAAACCAATTGACCGATTTATACTAGTAACACTAGCAAACATTACAGTAGAATGTATGGCATTCTCTAACACATTCTCAGAATATTCATCTAACTGATTAGTTGAAGCAACAATAATAACTTTATTCAATTAAAAAATACAATCAATACCAGTAGAAACATTAACAATATCCTCAGAAACAACAAGATTAACAGTTTCCTGGGAATCAATCTCAATATCAATAGAAGCATTGATTTCAACTCAATCAACAATCAAAGACTTAACATTCTCTATATTTTTAGATAAAATAACAGGTATATGACTTATATTTTAAACGTTTCTAGTTGGAACAATAGATTCAACAGAAATATTAGGAGACACAAAGAATTTACCCAAAGATTCAACAAAAACAATATTATCAATAATGACAACACATGAAGCTCAATGATGATCTCAGTAACCACAATATGATCAAACACAGTTTAGCAGAAGTAACAATCAAAACATCAGCCAATTCGACATGATTAACAACATAATTAACATGGTCAACAAGATTCACAACCTTAAATTCAACATTATAGTACTATCAACATTATTAATAATTTGGTCACCGCTCACAACCTTAAATTCTTTAATAACCACAACCAAATCAAGAGGAGTCAAATTACTAGACTTCTCAATAGAAAAACTAGATTTAGTTATAGATGTAGTACCTTCAAGATCTTTAGGAGAGGCAGAGAGCTGATATAAAGTATCTATAAAAACATACTAGGTGAACTCAATGATATTATCTATGAGGTGTTTCATTGTTTGGACAACACATTTAACAACACGCTTTTCCTTCCTAGTTTTCTTATTTATCGTAGGCTCACCACTGAAAGAGAAAGAAAGGCCTCGCACTCGAACACCGTAGGCATTGACTCTTGATGGAAAACCCCCTTTTTTGAAAATCTTTTTCTTTTTTACTGATTTACTAACCATTTTACATCCAGATTTTTTAGTACCTTGACCAGAATTCACCCTGACAATAAAAAGTAGAATATGCACAATTGAGGACAGATCAAACACAAAACTAACAATTTTAATATAGTTCAGAATCACAATCGAGATTTTCCTACTTATAAAAGATAAGTTGACCCACTTTGACATTTTTTTATAAGATATCTTTAGTTGCTATAAGATAATTCTACAAAGATATAAGGTTCTCCTAATAAATTCAAATTGAAAAACCTCCACAACTTCCATCTATTTATTCCAAGATATGAAAAGGTAAGTAAGTTGTTTGACCAAACTCATTTCAAAGTCAGTTTGCATGTGTTGGACAAAATGCTCCACCACCTTCTGAGACATCCTTCTAAAAGTTATGTCATCACCATAAATTTGAAAAACAATCAACTTTCTATCTTAAAACTCGTGGTTTGTAAACAATAAACTTATTTTGTTAATCAATAAAGATGTTATTTAAGTTTGATTAAATAAAGTAGTTATTGAATATATGAGTTGTTCATTTTGTTTTAGAAATAAATCCAATAAACTTAAGATCCATGACTATTACATGAGTACTTGAACTTTATGTGGAGACATAATAGTGAATTGGGTTCGAGTAAATAGCCAAAATAATGTGTAGTATATGAATAAAGTTGGGTATCTTATTCTAGTAACACTATCGGATGCAGTCCACTTTGTAGTTACAATCATTATAAAGTGCTACAAACGAAGTGATCCTAATTTGTTCATGTGGTGATATGAGGAGTGGGAGCATCCTATGTAAAGAGTTTGCATAAGATCGGACCTAGAAATAAGTCACTCTTACTTTATAACGTTGTTTACTATTAAAAGATTGACTATTTCAAAGTGATGACCTAGATAACTTAACCTTAATCCTGAGCTAACTATGAACTCCTGTTTATTGGGGATTATCCTTAGATTTGCATGGGTGAGGGTCGGCTCAACAACATCGGCTCAATGAGCCTCCCATTTCAGAGGTAAGATCGGGTAGATAGCTGAGGGCATAGGGTGCAAGATTGAATTCACTCCTACCCGCTTTTAGGGTTAGTAGAGAGGTTGTTCCCTTAAGTGTTGACTTCGGGTCTTGAACAAGAGGCCCCAGCCTCTCATTGGCTCGATAGGGACTCGGTTTGATGATTGGATCTCAAACAAATTGCTCATTAGAGGATTAGTAGAACTTAAGGAACAAAAGGTAATCTCGAGGGTAAAACAGCTATTGACCCAGTCGTTATTACGAACAACTTGTGAAGGGTAACTTACTAATCATGGTTATATCAAGTGAACATAATATATTTACAATGAGGAGAATGCAACTACTGGGTTTTAATGGAGTGACCCAGTAGTTAACAAATGGAGGTTAATTAGGTTTAAAGAGTTTAGCCAATTAATCTCAGATCGTTGAAGTCCATGATCTTTAGGTCCATTAAGTCTCCCTAATAGCTCACAAATAGAATAAACCTTGGAGTAGTATGATGAGTTAATTTGAAACGTTCAAATTCGAATTAAGGTAATTAGTAATTATATGTGATACAATTACACGTTTAATTAGTGAATTAACGTAATTAGAGAATTGAATAATATTTAAATATGATTTAAATGTTAATAGGGATTCATGGTCGTGAAATTGGTGTTTACTTAATTTAATATTTGATATTAAATTAATAGAACTAATTAAATTATTTAATTAATTAAATCAATTAATTTTAAAATTGAAATTTGAACTTTGAAAATTCAAATTTAGAAAATTGATTTTGTTTAATTTAATTAAAATTAATTTTTAAATAAAATTCAATTAATTGATTTAAATCAATTTTAAAATAGAAAAGATTTTGAATTTTTGGAAATTCAATTTTAGTTTGACTAAATTTAAATAATTAATTGAAACATTGAAAGTTGGAAAAAACCACTAACCACTAAAAGTGGGTTAGTGGTTTTTTTCCCACTTGAAGCACCTCACTCATATTCCACTCAAATCTACTCCAATTTAATGAAGTATGAGCTATTGTTAGCTAGTGCAATTTGATTGCATGGATCTTCTACTTAAAACACACAAGATTGAGCTGGGAATTATCCATGCAAAAGCTTAATTTTTTGGTTTGAGAGCTTGAAGAAGGGTTCCTCAATATTGTAGAAAAACCAGCTTGTCTTCTCCTAAAAAATTCCCTTGATTCAGCTTATTTTGAGTCCTACAACTCAAGCTAAGGTTGTGGTTCACATCCAGTTACTGAAGAGATTTGAGTCAATTTCGTAGATTAGAAAAAGTTTTCAAGGTATGTTGCTGAAACCCTCTTTTCATTTGATAAACATGTTTGGTATAATACTAAAATTAATGAATTAAAGTGCTTAATGATCTTGAATTCTTCCACTGCATGCTTGCTACTTCTAATAGCTTTAGGTCATACTCATGATGCACTTGACTGTTGGTGGAATATCCCAGAAATATGTTGTAATCACTACTTGGAACCCATGTTTTGTCAGGTTGTATATCCTAAAGCTTACAGTTTATAAACATTAAACGTATTCTAGTTGCAATAAAGGTGTTATTGAGGTTTGTTCAATAAATATGTTATTGAATATGTGCATTGCACTTGTAAGAGTCTAAATCTAATAAACTAACGAACCCCTGCTATAACATGAATGCTTCAACTTTAAGTAGAGACATAAAAGAGGATTAGTTTTGAATCTATGGCCAAAACGATCTATAAGTATAAGGATAGGGTTGGGTACCTTATCCCCATATGGATGCAACCCATTTTATATTTGATACAAATGATGTGATCCCACAATTGTTTATGTACAAACATGTGGGAGTGTGGACATCTTATGCAAAAGATGTTTGCATAAGACTGGACCACGAAATAGTCACTTTTTTTATAATGTCGTTTACTATTAAAAGTGACCATTTTCAACTCGATGACCTAAGGTAACTTGATCTCAATTGTGCGATAACTATGAACTTCTATTTATTCGAGATGATCCTTTAATCTGCATGGTAAGAGTGACTCAACATTGTCGTTCAATAAGCCTCCCATTTTAAGGGTAAGACCGGGTAGATAGCTGGGGCACAGTTTTGCAAGATGGAACTCACTCCTACCTGATTCAGGGTTAGCAGATAGGTTGATCCCTTAAGGACTGACTCCAAGTCTTGAATAAGGGGCTCTGCTTTCTCTATGACTGAGAGGGACTCGATTTATTGGTAGAACCATAAACCAATCGTTCATTAATGGATTGGTGGAGACTTAAGGAGCAAGATGTATTACAGGGGTAAAACGATAATTTTAACCCAATTATTAATACGAAAAATCTGTGAAGAATTGACTTACTGGTTAAATCAAGTGGACAGAAATATATCTATAGTGAGGAAAGTGCAACTACTGGGCTTTAGTGGAGTAACCCGGTAGTTAATGAATATTGGTTAATTTGGTTAAAAGAGTTTGATCAATTAATATCGCATCGTTGGAGCTCATGATCTGTAGGTCCATTAGGTTTCCCTACTAGCTCATAAACGGACTAACCTTAGAATGATGTGATGAGAAAATTTGAAACGTTCAAATTCAATTTAGGAAAATTGTTAATTATATAGGATTTAAACATTTAAAGTATCGAATCAAATGCAATTGGAGAGTTGGAAAATATTTACATATGATTTGAATATTAATTACATGAATGGAGATTCAGGTTTGGAATAGGTGTTATATTAATTTAATATTTGATATTAAATTAATTAATTATTTATTTATAATTAATCTTATTTAAAATTTTATTTTATTTAAATATTGATTAATGAATTAATATCCTGATTCTATTTAAATTTGAAAATTGAAAATTCAAATTAATACGATTTTTATGGAATAATCATTAAAAATAGAATTTTGGGATTTGAGTGGATATTTTCCACTTCTCACATTATCTATACACCTTCAATCCCACTCAAATTAAGGTTTTTGGTGTCAATTTGTGGAGAAACTGAATTACATGGATGGGTTATTTAGAAGCAAAAGATTTTTGGGTTGAAGTTTTTCATGCAATTTCAACTTTTAGAGAGAAATAGTTCTCTCAAACTCAGCCACAAAAACCAACTTTCTGATCTGTTTTTTCCTTTAAAATTCTTCTCATTTGGATCCCACAATCTAATCTAAGGGCCAAGAGAATAGTAGGGAAGATCTTGTGGTGGTGTCCAAGTTTTGGAGAGTAGATTGATGTTGGATTTGAAGAAATTGGAAGAGTTCTTCAAAGGTATAATTCTGAAACCCTACTTTTTTGCTATGAACAAGCATGCTTTAAATCTAAAATTAATGTAGTTAGAGTGCTTAAGATTCTGTTTGCCTCTACATGTTGATTATCAACACCATCACATTTGTCTCAAGGTACAATTAGCCAGAATATAATTCGTGACAACAAAAGGATGGAAATAATTAACATTACTATAATTCCTTCCCCTTCATAATTCAACATTTGGGCACACACACCTTGACTCAAAAGCAAGATAATTGAAAACATGACAACTAGTAATTGCATCATATCAAGAGTCATCTCTTTAAGAGTACTAGTCTTGCACTTGACTATTCCACTTTTCTGGGGAGAGACCACAACTTTATTGTGCTTAGGACGATTAAAAACATGATTAACAACATTAGGAGTCCACAAGTAACAGTTATTAGATGAGCGCATACCTGACATGATTGTCACATTGTCTTTATTAGTCACCAAACATTTATCTTTTGAGAAGGTTACAATAAGGCCCTAATCACGTAGCTGACTTATGCTAATTAAGTTTGCTATTAACCCTTATACAAGAATGACATCGTCCAGTGCCGGAAGATCATGGTACAATAGTTCTCCTTTTTCCAATACTTCCCTTTTTGTTCCATCTCCCAAAGGTAACATGACTAGAACTGCATGGTTGCACATTATTGACAAATGACTTTTTGCCAGGCATGTGGCGAAAACATCAACAGACAAAGTACCATTCTTCTTTTTCTGAGGAATGAAGAGAGGTGAACACCACTTGACATCGAGACTTAGAAGAAGATATGGATTTCTTAATTCTCCATTCAAGTTAATTTCCATGTACTTGTTTAACAAGATTAGCAACCATCCATGTCTTTTTAGAATACTTCCAAGATGGTAAATGGCTCATTCTTCTCAACAAACGGAAACAGTAAGAACGAATGTGTCTTACCTTTCCTCAGTAATGAAAAATTCATCTTTGTTTCTCATTGCAACTTCGAGATGATGTTGATACATTCTTTGAAACTGACATCAAAGAATCCTAGGCTCGAACAAAATGATTTAACAAATATGATTCATCTTTATAGAATCGTTTACGTTGTTGCTTGAACTCAACTCCACACTTATAAAAAAGTTGCTTCCTAGAGGACGAGATCATGTTAAGATCATCGGTGCTTGAGTTCATCATGCGAATAGATTTTGACATTCATTCAAGGTAAACTTTTGATGCTTACAACTCTTTCTTTAGCTCAGAAATAGTGCTCAAGAGACAATGATTATCTTTAGTGAGTTTCTCAATTCTCTCCTTTTGAATTGACAAGGCGTGAGAATCATCTATCCATTGTTGATAGACTTCTTCAAAGGATATTTTTTCAGAGGTAACCGCAATTTATGGATTGAAGCAAGCTTCTCGATCTTGGAATATAAGATTTGATACTACGATCAAATCTTATGCCTTTGATTAGAATGTTGATGAGCCTTGTATTTACAAGAAAATCATCAACAGTTCAGTAGCTTTTCTTGTGTTGTATGTAGACGATATCCTACTCATTTAAAATGATGTAGGTATGTTGACTGAAGTTAAGAATTGACTAGCGACCCAATTCCAAATGAAATATTTGGGAGAGGCGCAATTTGTTCTCGACATTCAGATCTTTAGAGATCGAAAGGACAAAATGTTGGCTCTGTCTTAGGCATCGTATATTGACAAGATGCTTGTCAAGTTTTTTATGCATAACTTCAAAAGGGGTTTACTCTCTTTCAGGCATGGAGTTATTTTTTCTAAGGAATGGTGTTCTAAGAAACCTCAAAAGGTTAAGGAAATGAGATGGATCACCTATGCATCGATTGTTGGTAGCCTGATGTATGTGATGTTATGTATTAGACCTAACATCTGCTATGCAATGGAGATAGCCAGTAGATATCAGTATCATCTAGGATTTGATCATTGAATCGTTGTTAAGAACATCCTCAAGTATCTTCAGAGAATAAAGGACTACATGCTCGTGTATGGTTATAAAGAATTTATTCTTACAGGATACACGAACTCTGACTTTCAGACTCATAAAGATTCTAGGAAATCCACTTTAGGATTAGTGTTCACTTTTAATTGAGGGGTTGTAGTCTAGAGGAGCACCAAATAGGGGTGTGCTGACTCCACTATGGAAGCTGAGTATGTAGCAGCTTGTGAAGTTGCCAAGGAAGCTGTGTGGCTCAAAAAATTCCTAACTAATTTGAAAGTTGTTCCAGACATGTCTAAGCCCATCACCCTTTATTATGATAATAATGGTGCTATAGCTAATTCCCGAGAGCCTAGGAGTCACAAGCGCGGAAAACACATAGAGCAGAAGTATCATCTCATTCGGAAGATTGTGCATCGAAGGGACGTGATTAGTCTAGATGATGTGATGATGTATGGATGCGATGATCATACAAGTTTTCCTGACAAAGCCCAAGTATAAGCCTTCTTAGGTTCCTGGTAAGTCTAGAGTCGAACACAGGGACTGCTAAATAGATATGGGACAGACTCTCTGATTCTATGGTGGTGATAAAGAGGTAGATGGTGTTTTGATTTAGACTTTCCTATGCGATGGAGTTGAACGCGGAGTGATGAAAGCGTAGTGTTATAACAAGTATGCGATGAAGGGGTTGAAAAGAGATTTAGCTAACATTTCTCAAGATTGTGTACAAGTCATGCGATCATGCTATACACAAATATTAGTACTACATTTCTCAATGTATAATGTCACATTTCCTATTTCTAGGACGCATGCGATGTGTATGGAAAGCAGCAGATAGAACTTATTTCTAAGTTTCTACTCTTGCTTATGCGATCTAATCCAACTCTCTCAAGCCTAGATTCATCTTTAGACTACTCTCTCAAGTACTTCCAAATGATGAATGACGCAACATAAGACAAGATGATCGTATAAAATGCATAGCTTAAGCCATGCTAGCTAAGTATTTTTCAACTCATTCACAAATTTAGTTACTCATGCATGGTGTGGAGAGATTGAACATAAGTCGAAATGAAGTTTCCATTTTTGCAAATAAAGTATTGAGTACAAAACAACAAATGAATTGAGAAATAACAAGCCAGGTAAGCAATGCCTTGCTTTCCGTGGCTTTTCACAGTGCTCTTTATCACTTCAACTATGTTCCGAATGGCGGACTCTTGCTCTCGCAAGGGTTGGTCTTCTCTCCTTTGTATTGTTTTCCGGAAGTCTCTCTATCTTTCCGAAAAGCGATTTCTCTCGGCTTCACCTCGTCTCCTTGCTCTCTCTCTGATAGCATTGGGTATTTATAGATTTCAATGTGAAGCAGCTCTTCTTACTAATGATTGCAAAGATGGGCAGCATTAATTTCCCTACTCTGTTGCGTCGTCTGAAAGTCACCGAAAGTTCAATGTACTTGCAATAGTATGATTTTTAACGGCTGTCAACTGAATTTCGAAATTGACCGTTATCAGCTTTACGTCCCATCATGATTTATTATGTTGTTGCCTTGATGCGATGTCTTTATGCGATCGCTTTTGAGAAACTTTACACGATCGCAAATTCAAGCGCGCTATCGCATTGTGCCCTTGAATTGTAATTTCATATGCGATATCACATTGTACCTGCATAGAATAGGTAAATTAATAGCTTTTATGCGATGAGCATTAGCGATCGCAATTCCTTTTAGTTTGGCACTTTCAAACATAATATTCCCTATTTTACCATCGCTTTCTCCCATTTTTTTACTAATTTGAGCTGTAATAACTTATATTTCTACCAGTTATCACACCCCCAAATTTAAAACAATGTTTGTCCTCAAGTATAAACTAAAGATTTTATTTAAAATTTCAATCGCCTTCACCCTACCTAGGCTTCTCAAGGTGCCTTATTCAAATTGCTGAACTAATGCCTTCTTAATTTCTATCCTAATCTCTTCCTAAAATATTTCTAATCTTTAGGGACCGCGAGCTTAATATTAAAAAAAAAAAAAAAAATCTTTACTCGTTTCCAGGACATTGCATGATTTATTTCAAACTTTATCAAATCGGGGTGTTGAAGTGATTTTGACCTTCGCACGATTCAGATATTCTTTTTGTGATCTTGCGCTAATCCGCGTGCCCAATCTTCGTTTTAGCTTGCCCCCACAGGTGTCATGCGGACATCCAACTACGAGCAAGGCGCTCTTTTTTAGTCAAAACTTATGTCTATCTTTTTATTTGGAAGCGGAGTTGCGATCACTTGGTTTCTGAATTGATCACAATTCCCACCTTCGTTTTGGCTTGCCCCCATGGGTGTCATGCGGACATCTAACTACGAGCAGGATCCAATCTCAACGTTATATAATTCTTTCTTTTTTTTTTAATGAAGTTTCTAAAAATAACAAGGTTGAAAATAACATTACTACCCCCAAATTTAACATGCAGCAATGTCCTCATTGCTGAAAGACGAAATAATTCCATCGATGGACTCAGAAAATTTCGTAAAAATAGTTTTAAAGGAAAGCTGGTAGACCACTAAATTTTAGAAATATTTCGTGAATTGATTGTCCTGAAATTAATCTGACCCTAGTACATGTGATAAGAAAATAAGCATAAATTTCATCATTCAAGTCATAATGGGCAAGAGATGAATGCGAGGACCAAATAAAGCAATAAAAAATTCAGGATTAAGTCAAACTAAAGAGAATGCGATAGTAGAATTCAGCAATATTAAATTGAAATTTGAGAAAAGCAAAAATTAAAATAAGATGAGGCAAGGAAGGACACAACCCCCAAATTTAATTTTTCGCCTACATCATTTTGATCGCATCCTTTCTGTGGTGGCCTAATTCTTTAATTGCGATGGGCTGATTGAACCGATCGCGTGCTTTGAGGTTATGGAATTGCTCCATCGCAATCTTTACTACGATCAGTATGAAAGAAATAGTTGACAATTATGAAAGAGTAGCCATGCAAAAATTGAGATAGATTCTTGAAAGAAAAACAAAAAAAGGATACTAAAAAAAAGGATATACTTCGTCCCTGATGAATGTGTGTCACTTATCATCGCAGGGACTAAGTGTTTCTTCTTTATTCTGGCTTCCCCAAGTCAACAGAGTTTTTCTCGCATTGGAAATCTCCTCCATGATACATCTTTACTCTTTGTCCATTTACCTTAAATGCGTTGGTCCCATCTTGGTTTGTCAATTCTACCGCTCCATGCAGGAATACTTCCTTAATTATGAAAGGCCCAGACCAACGCGATTTCAATTTTCCCGGAAAGAGACACAACCTAGAATTGAACAGTACTCTCTTACCAGCCTTGAGATTTTTCTTACACAAACACTTATCATGCCACCGCTTGGTATGTTCTTTGTAAATTTTGGCATTCTTATACGCATGTAGTCTCCATTCGTCCAGCTCTAGTAGCTGAAGTTTTCTCTCTTCCCCTGCAGCCTTAAGATCAAAGTTAAGTTTCATAACTGTCCACATCGCCTTGTACTCCAGTTCCAACGACAGATGACAAGCCTTTCCAAACATCGACACATAAGGTGACATGCCTATGGGTGTCTTATAAGCAGTCCTATATGCCCACAAGGCATTGTCAAGTTTCATGGCCCAATCCTTTCGCGGTGGATTTACCACCTTCTCTAAAATTGACTTGATTTCTTTGTTAGAAACCTCTGCTTGTCCGTTTGTTTGGGGGTGATATGCTATGGCGATCTTATGGCGGACATTGTATTTGATCAACAATTTGTTAACAATATGGTTCACAAAATGGGTCCCTTCGTCACTTGTTATGGCATGTGGAGTGCCAAAACGAGTGAAGATGTTTCTCTGTAAGAACTTAGAGACTTTTGCCGCATCGTTTGCAACGCATGAAACAACTTCAATCCATTTGGAAACATAGTCGACGACCAATAGAATGTAATTATGACCGTTTGACGAAGGAAATGGTCCCATGAAATCTATACCCCAAACGTCGAATAGTTCCACCTCCAATATGATGTTCATTGGCATCACATATATTTTTTTTGAAATGCTTCCAGTGTGTTGGCACTTATCGCATTTCATGGAATATTTTTGTGCGTTCTTAAACAGAGTGACCAGTAATACCCACATTGCAAAACTTTTGCCGCTGTGTGCTGTCCACCGAAATGCTCTCTATAGGGTGATTCATGACGTTGAAATAGTATGCGCTGGAAAGCAGTCTTTGGAACACAGAGTCTCAATATCTGGTCTGGTCCCCTTTTGTAGAGATTTGGCTCGTCCCAGTAGTAAACTTTGCATTCATGAATGAGCTGTTTCTTTTGATGGGGTGTGTAGTTTTCAGGATTTTTTTGCAGACCAAGAAGTTGACAATATCTGCATACCAGGGTAGTTCTTCAATCTTAAGCAACTACTCATCAAGAAATGATGCATTCACCTCCGACTAGTTGCGGTCCACTTCATGATTCTCTAACCTCGATAAATGGTCAGCGGCCTGGTTTTTCGTTCCCTTTCGGTCGATTATTTCCATGTTAAATTCTTGGAGTAAGAGAACCCATCGGATTAGTCTAAGCTTCATATCTTTTTTAGTCATCAAATATCTTATCACCGAGTGGTTTGTGTGGATTATAACTTTTGATCCCAACAAGTAAGGTCTGAATTTTTCAATCGCAAAAATTGCTGCTAAAAGCTTCTTCTCAGTGGTGGTGTAATTCACTTGTGTGGAGTTTAATGTTCTGCTAGCATATGCGATGGGATGTAACATTGTCTTTACTTATTGTGCCAAGACTGCCTCCATCGCATATCCGCTGGCATCGCACATCAGCTCGAATGGCTTTGCCTAATCAGGTGCGATCAGACTTTGTGCTATAGTCAAGGCGTCCTTTAGTGTTTTGAATACGGTGAGGTAGTGTGGATCAAAGTCAAAAGGTCTATCAGCTTCCAACAACGCATTCAACGATCGAGCTATTTTGGAGAAGTCCTTCACAAATCTTCTGTAAAACCCCGCGTGTCCTAAGAGACTCCTCAAAGCTTTCACATTTGCGAGAGGTGGAAGTTTTTCTATAGCTTCAATTTTTGCTTTATCCACCTCTAGCCCATTCTTTGAAACCTTGTGCCCAAGCACAATTCCTTCTTTAACTGAAATGGTACTTTTCCCAGTTCAGCACCAAATTATTCTCTTCACATCTTTTCAGTATTCTCTCCAAGTTTTGCAGACAGATTTCATATGTTTGCCCATAGACTGAGAAATCATCCATAAAGATTTCAATTGAGTCTTCAAGGTACTTGGAGAAGATTGCCATCATACACCTTTGAAACGTACTGGGCGCATTGCATAGTCCAAAAGGCATGCGACGAAAGGTGAACGTTCCATATGGACATGTGAACGTGGTCTTTTCTTGATCCTTTGGTGCAATCATAATTTGGTTATAGCCTGCATACCATCATGCAAATAGAAATAGTCATTCCCTACTAGTCGGTCGAGCATTTGATCAATGAAAGGTAGGGGAAATGATCTTTCTTTGTCGTCGTGTTGAGTTTCTTGTAGTCCATACAAATCCACCAACTTGTGACAGTTCTCATGGGGATCAACTCGTTGTTTGCATTAGGGACTACTGTCATCCCACCCTTCTTGGGAACACATTGCACGGGGTTAACCCACGTGCTATCTGTGATAGGGTATATAATGTCGGCATTTAACCATTTGATGATTTCTTTTTTAACAACCTCTTTCATCACAGGGTTTAGTTTGCATTGAGGTTCTATCGAGCTTTCTGGTTTTCTTCAAGCTAAATTCGATACATGCAATACGTCAGGCTAATACCTCTGATGTCTACGAGCGTCCATCCGATTACTCTAATATATTTCTTTAGAATACTAAGCAGCGCATTTTCTTTTTCTTCGGGTAACGCAGAGGATATGATGAGTGGTAAGGTTTCATTTCGGCCAAAGAAAACATACTTCAAGTGGGTTGGTAGAGTTTTTAGTTCCAGTGTAGGTGGTTGCTCTAGGGAGGGCTTCTGTGCTTTTCTTTCTTCATCCAAATTCAACATTTTTTCATTGTTCACTGTCTCTATTATTGCATGGCAAGTTTCTAAGGATGTTGTCGCATCCTCTCTTTCTTCATTTTCTTCCTCGGACTCTGAATCTTTAACGCAAGTGTGTTCAACGTCGGAATCTGATAAGCCTTTCTCTTCTGGGAACTTCATTGCCTTGATAATATTAAACCTGAGCTTCTTTCCATTGATGCTCATTGTGATTTCTCCCTTGTGCACATCTATTTGAGCACGACCAGTAAACAAGAATGGTCGTCCCAATATGATTGGAACATCTTTATCCGCCTCATAATCTAGGATAATGAAGTCTGTAGGTAGAATGAATTTGTCTATTGTTACAAAGACATCCTTTAATTTTCCTTCAGGGTGTACCAGGGACCTATCTGCAAGTTGAAGAGTCACTGTTGTGGGTGTTAGTTGTCCTACATTCAATGGTTTGAAGATTGAAAGGGGCATTAAGTTTATGCTTGCGATATAGATCCCTTCCATTGAGCAAGGTATTGTGAAACTGCCTGGGTTGCACATCTTTGGTGGGATTATAGTATTTGATTCTTGTGTTAATGCCACTGTGGCGAATTTTTCCGTGCTTCTCTTCTTCGAAACAATGTCCTTCAAAAACTTTGCATACACCAGCATCTGCTCTATTGCTTCTATAAATGGAATATTGATGTGTAGTTGTTTCAATATTTCCAGGAAACGATGATACTGACCTTCATTGTTTTGTTTCTTTTTCAGTCTTTGAGGAAACTGAGGTAGATGTACTTTCACTGTTCCATGGTCTGGAGGCTTAGAGGTGATTGCATCTTCAAGTTCTATATTCTTGGACTCCTTTGACTCAGTTTGCGGCAACGGTTTCTTTGATTCAATTGCAGGTTGCTCCTTTGAATCAACCTTGCTAGGCTCTTTCCTGACTTCTACCGTCGCCTTTCCACTTCTTAGGGTGACTACTTGGCAGTGTTCTTTCCCTGTATTCCCTAGATTGCATGGAAGCTCAATTGAACTAGGCAATGTCCCTTGATGTATGTTTTTTAGCTCTCCCGCAATTTGTCCCATTTGAATTTCTAAATTGCAGATGGATGTAGCTTGGTTTTAAAAGACTGTTTCATTCTTTTCGATGTATTGCTTCAACAAGTTTTCTAGGGATGATGATGGTGGTATTTGAAAGCTGCTAGCTTGTTGTTGTTGTTGTCCGTTAGTTCTTTGGAAAAATCCTGGTGGTCCCTCTCTCTGAGCCATAGGTTGACTGCCTTGCTGTTGGTTGTTCTTCAAAGAAAAATTAGGGTGATTTCGCCACCCCGAGTTGTAAGTGTTTGAAAAAGTAGATTGATTGAGGATTTCGTGGACACTCCTCAACAGAATGTGGTCCTTTACATGCAACACAACTGGTGCTTATTTGCTCTATCCCATTGACTTGCCCACTTCAAGTTCCTAAATTATTTATTACGATGCCTTGCAACAAATTTATCATCGTATTCATCTGATTTTGCAATGATGCGATGGCACCATTACTTGTATTACCTTCTCTGGGTTTTGCTTTTGATCGATTTCTTGCCAATCTTTGTGGTTTTTCGAGATGCGATCAAGAATGTTCTTTGCCTCATCATATGTTTTGTCCAGCAGACCTTTTGCTGCTGCCGCATTGGCAACTGTCTGCGATGTAGAATTGAGTCTGTGATAGAAAATCTCCATTTGGAGACAATCTAGCAATCCATTAGGTGGGCAGTTGTGTACTAGTCTCTTGAATCTCGCCCATGCGTCACTGAGCGATTCATCTTCTTCTTGTTCAAAATTGGTGATCAATTTCCTCCTTCTAGCATTCTCTGTGGGAGGGAAATACTTCTTCATAAACTTTTCCACAACTTGCTCCCATGAAGTTATCTCTCCTGGTTCGAGAGAGTAAGCCTATTTTCTTGCTTTATCGCATAGTGAAAATGGAAATAATGTGAGTCGAACCTCTTCTAGGGAAATATACACAAATGTGTTACAAATTTCAATGAAGCTTTGTAGATGGGCGTGCGGATCTTCACCACGCTGTCCTCCGAACTGTCCTACTGTTTGTATCATTTATAACATTACTGGCTTCATCTTGAACCTTGATCCATCCAGTGTTGGTCTCATGATTCCTGGAGAGAAATCATACAGGTTTGGTGAGGTATAATCTCGAATGGGTCTATTGCGATCATTTGCCAGTAGGATAGGATTTGGCATTATGTTGTTTTCATTTGCTACTCGTTCTTCAAGATATTCAGCCATTCTATGAACTCTTCCTTGTCATTTACGTATGTTTTTCTGTCTTTTGCGAAAGGTTCTTTCGATCTCTGGGTCGTAGTTGATCTCAGGAGTATGTCCTTCATGCGACGCTTACTTCTTCCTTTACAGATGGAATGGAAATGCAACAAAGGTCGAAAGTTGCAAAAATCAAAGAGGTTTAACGTTAGCACAATCTATACCATAGTCCTGGCAATGACGCCAAAAACTTGATGCGATGATGTGTGGATGTGATGATCATACAATTTTTCCTAACATAGCCCAAGTATAAGCCTTCTGAGGTTCTGGTAAGTCCAGGGTCGAACACAGGGACTACTAAATAGATATGCGACAGACTCTCTTATTCTATGGTAGTGATAAAGAGGTAGATGGTGTTTTGATTTAGACTTTCCTATGCGATAGAGTTGAACGCGGAGTGAAGAAAGCATAGTGTTATAACAAGTATGCGATGAAGGGGTTGAGAAGAGATTTAGCTAACATTTCTCAAGATTGTGTACAAGTCACGCGATCATGCTATACACAAATATTAGTACTACATTTCTCAATGCATAATGCCACATTTCCTATTTCTAGGACGCATGCGATGTGTATGGAAAGCAGCAGATAGAACTTATTTCTAAGTTTCTACTCTTTCTTATGTGATTTAATCTGACTCTCTAGATTCTATCTTTAGACTACTCTCTCGAGTACTTCCAAATGATGAATGATGCATATATAAGACAAAATGATGGCATAAAATGCATAGCTTAAGCCATGCTAGCTAAGTACTTCTCAACCCATTCACAAATTTAGTTACTCATGCATGGTGTGAAGAGACTGAACATAAGTCGAAATGAAGTTTCCATTTTTGCAAATAAAGTATTGAGTACAAAACAACAAATGGATTGAAAAATAACAAGCCAGGTAAGAAATGTCTTGCTTTCCATGGCCTTTTACACTACTCTTTATCACTTCAACTCTGTTCCGAATTGTGGACTCTTGCTCTCGCAAGGGTTGGTCTTCTCTCCTTTGTATTGTTTTTCGGCAGTCTCTCGATCTTTCCGAAAAGTGATTTCTTTCGGCTGCGCCTCATCTCCTTGCTCTCTCTCTGTCTGCTCTATCTCTTTGGTAGCATTGGGTATTTATAGATTTCAAGGTGAAACAGCTCTTCTTACTAATGATTGCAAAGATGGGCAACATTAATTTATCTACTCTGTTGTGCCGTCTGAAAGTCACCGAAAGTTCAATGTACTTGCAATAGTATGATTTTTAACGGCTGTCAACTGAATTTCGAAATTGACCATTATCAGCTTTATGTCTCATCATGATTTATTATGTTGTCGCCTTGATGCAATGTCTATATGCGATTGCTTTTGAGAAACTTCTCACGATCGCAAATTCAAGCACGCTATCGCATTGTGCCCTTGAATCGCAATTTCATATGCGCCATCGCATTGTACCTGCATAGAATAGGCAAATTAACTGCTTTTATGCGATGAGCATTAGCGATTGCAATTCCTTTTAGTTTGGTGCTTTCAAACATAATATTACCTATTTTATCATCGCTTTCTCCCATTGTTTTACTAATTTGAGTTGTAATAACTTGTATTTCTAGTAGTTATCACTAGGGCAAGTGGGAGATTTTGTATTTGGTGCGTATTATGCCTTAGTTTACTATTTTGTGTACTCTTATATTCGTGTGACTTTTATGATGTACACCCCATTAGCTTTAGGACAAGTGGGAGATTATTGGGGTTGATGCCCTAAATCTCATGGGTCCTGTAATTTGTAATTATATTGTACAAATAATTTGATTTATTTCTAAAGGAAATCGAACATGAGGATTTCCATGAGCAGCGGAATGATCGTTCCAAATTTCATTCGTATATAAACATGAACAATGACAATCAAGAAACGGAAACATACAGGCTATGCAACATACAAAATTTCAGCATGCTTTATTAAGATCAAGGGAAGAATTACACATGCCTTTGAAGACTCATCTTCAACACCCTTGATCATAAACGCTCGTTTAACCAGAAAGACGGCAACCCACGAACACTTGTACACCATGACCGCAACACAGCACGATCACAGTAACCACGAACTCAGCGATCTCCAAGATCACGAACACAGCAAACTTCAAAATCACTAACATAGTAAACGACCTCCAAGAAACCTCGACTATGTCGAGTTGAGTACGACACCACCACAATAGCTACCTTGGTATTCTCAATGTGAGAACCCAGGAGTGTGGGCTCTGTGTGGACTTGGTTATAGGACGAGACCGGAGGGAAGAACAATCGTGTAAACAATTGAGCTAGTGCGAAATGGCAAAGATCTATCGTATAGATGATGCTTAATCATTTAACTATCGCACTACGATCATTTAGCAAAAGTTGCATGATCGTTTAGCTAAAGGCCAACTGAGTGAAGTATCGTATAGTGTCACTCCACAATCGTCTAGTCTCTCTTCAGCTGTCGTTTAGTAAATCTCATTTACTTGACAGCCACCGTGAGTAATTTTCGAGAATAGAAATCTCAAATTCAACAACTACTAAATTTAGGAAAACATTTTTCCTTTTATTTCACGGTTACCATGAAACTACTAATAACCTCCCACTCAATTGGTTATTAGAGAAAAAGAGATAATTATCCAATAATTATATTATTATAAATATATATGATAACCAACTTACCATACTATATTTATAACCTATAGTTTTAATATTTCATCTCATGAAGCATATAAACCATAGCTCTTTTTCTATTCTATGGTCCTTAATGTAAATCTCATTTACATTAATCCTCCACTTGATGTATCTCATACACCATACCGATCATATCATATATAATCAAATTACCTCTTGTCAATTTGAACATTTCAAATTAACACCAAGAACTAATCCTCAACTTGAATTCGTTGAGCTACCAAGGGGACCTTATGGACCTGTAGCTCGAAGCTCCAACGATACGTGAATAATTGACTAAACTCTTTAGTCACGGGATCCATCATTCATTAATTGTCAGACACTTCACTAAAGATCGACAGTTGAACTCTTCTTACTATAGATATATTATGTGTCCATATCAACCAATCAACAGTGCGATAAGCCTTGACAGATCACTCGTAAGTATAGCTAGACCAATAAACGTTATGCCCCTGTAGTTACATCTAACTTCTTAAGTACCACTGATCCCTCTAATGAACATAAGTCATAGAGGTCAATTTTACTCGACAACCAAAATCCCGTGGACGCGGTATGCGATGCATGTTCCTAAGATATGTGTTGATAGTCATGTGTCGATGGTCATGCTTTGGACTGATAATGCGTTAATGAATGTATGCGATGACCATGCGTCCTGCCACAGGTTTTCTTATGCTCACGCCAAGTATAATGCAAACGTAAGTTTTTCGGGTAATCCGAGGTTGAACACAGGGACTTGTAGCTATATGTATGCAGTGATGTGCATGCGGTGGTTTGAATAAAAGAATGGAAGGGATGTTGCTACATTAATCCTACTCCTACTCCTATCTAACAGATAACGCAATGAGAATATGCATGAAAGGTAGAGATACGACAAACCTTGACATGAAATAAATGTGTAGGAAAATAGCTAAAATGCGGAGATAATTTCATTGCAATCCTTAAGAGTGACCGCAAGGACAACCTTAGTCAACGCAAGCCATGCGAGCATGCAACACACATACAATAGTAAACCACCTCTCGGTGCGAATACTACAGCTTCTAATGCTAGAACGCATGTGATATATGCGATAAGTCTATAGAACCTATACATAAGCCTCTATTCTTATTTATGCGATGACAAAATGACACACACACAAATAAGGTGACCACATAATATCATTCCTATTTCTAAGGTGCATGCGATGCAGGTTAACAAACGGAGCTTATCTCTAAGTTCCTCGTTCTTGTCTATGCGTTCTAATCCGCTCTCTCGAGTCTTAGATTTGGGTTTTAGACTACTCTCTCAAGTGTGCCTAAATGATGAATGATGCGCTCATAGGACAAGGTAACCATATGAACTTGGTTGACGCAAGATTATTCCTATCTTTAGTGAACAATGCATGCATTGCTTAATGTGTCCAACCACTTACCCTCCCGAGCAGCTGATTGTTGCTGACTTTACTCATAGACAAGCAATGCATAGCCTACAGACAAGCATTGCAGCAGCTTCACACTAAGAAAATAAGATTACTCACATTCTCGCACAATGCACACCTCTCGGTGGGTTGCTACATGCTTTATATCCCTAATCCACATGACTAAGTATGCAATACCCAAGCAATCCCACTAAGTGTTGCAATGAAAGTAAAGATGCTAAGCAAAAAAAAATGGAGATGGAGTTGAAGGAACAGAGAAATGCATTGGAAATAAATTGTATTAATTCCTCAATCACAAAATGTCATACAATACAATATAAGAAAGAAAGGAAAAGGAAATGATCGGCCAGAAGCAAAGACTTGCTCCCAGCGGATGTGCGTCAAGGCTGTCGGTGGTGCCATGGATGGGCGGAGGAATTGACTCTCTCGAGATCTAGCTCCGGTCAAAGGCTCTGGTCGTTACTCGGAATGGATGAAGGAGGTGAAGAACTTTTAGCCATCTTCTCACGCGTTTGTCCAAATCGCGGGGAAAATCCCCGAATGATTTGAATTTCTGCTCATCGGCTTCTATTTATAGAGCTTGGGTCACCGACAGCATTAATTGGACTGCTCTGAGTCTGAGTTCGGCATGTTAGTCCTTTCTGAACCTCTGCCACTAACGGCGTGGTAGGTGAAATGCCAGTATCAGCTTTGGATTTTTTCGAGGTAGATGCGTTAATGTGTTCATTCCACATACCTTGCATTGATCCCATTAGAATGCATTATCGCATAGCCGCTATCATTCAATGGCTGCATTCGCGTAATACCACAACTCTACATGATGATCGCAATCGCTTGACGAGCGCAACTCCCATGCGATGAACGCATACGGCTGATTACCGCAACATCCATGCGTTGATCGATGTGTTTACCTTTGCGATGGAGTGTTTCTCCGCATGCGGTCGTCTATGCGGTGGTTTGATTTTCGCGTTTGTGTTCATTTCCTGCGTTAGCTACAAAAATAGAACATTAAAAGCATAATAACGCAAAATAAAGGGTTAGCTGAGATTCAACATGTTAATCGATGCAAGCTCACTTTCTCGTGAATTCCTATCATGATTGTCGCATATTCTGCCTAACAACCTTCATAATTCTAAGTAAAAGGCCAAGATGACATGCATTTCTGCATGTCATCAGTCCTACTATGACTGAGTCCTCTCTTCCAAAGAGAAGTTGTGGCCACTATGTTCAAGCCCCGGAATCAGCCCTTAAGGGAGCAATCTATCTACTTACCCCTGCTTCTGGGAAGGAGTGAATTTCATCTTGTGTAATTGAGTTCCCAGCTCCCAAACCAGACAAATCCCCAAAAAGGTAGGCATGTTGAGTTGGCAATCTGGCTACTCTCACCTATATTAATCAAAGAATTACCCTCAAAGGCAGAAGTTCCCAAAACACTCAGGATTGAGGTCATGTCACCTATGGTTGTTTAGGTGAGATGTAAATCTCGAGTATCAACGACGTTTTATACAGAGACGAATCATTTTGTGGTCCGGTCTTATATAAATTCTTTGTATAGGACATCCCCGCTTGCATGTCTCCACATGAATGGTCAGGATCTACCATTTGTAGTAGTTCACAACACTTGCAAACCTCTACAAAGCATGCCATATCCCTAGTGTCACCAAGATCATGTATCCCACATTAATCCTTATACTACAGACCTATTTAGGTTATCACTTAAGGCATGATCCACTTGTATATCTCATATACATGCTTAAGTTTACATACGATAACCATGGAACTTTTGTTTATTAGATATGAATAAATGCCAGATAAAATAACTCTGATTTTATTCATAACAATGTGTATAGATTACAAACTTCGAGACTCCAGAAGAATTAAAACACCAATCCCAACAATTTATAAAATATGAGATGTTTTAATCGACATTTAGTAGCATTAACCAACAAAACAAATAAACTAACATCCAAGGTTATAGCTTAAACGTGTATGTATAGACATACAGATGGATCATATTTAAGTGATAACCTAAATGGTCTGTAGTAGATGGATAAAGTTAGTTACCTTATCCGTGTTCACTACGAATACGGCTCGCTTTGTAGATGTTACAATTGTTGTAAAGTGCTACAAATGATATGATCTTGATCATTGGAGACATGTGAGTGGGAGTGTTATATACAAAAGGGTTTGTATAAGATTGGACCACGAAATGAATAGTCTCTTTATATATCGTCGTCAATAGTAGAGACTTACGTTTCCCCAGGATGACCATAGGTGACATGACCTGAATCCTGAGTGAGTTGTGAACTCCTGCCTATGAAGGCAGTCCTTTGATTTGTATGGGTGAGAATGACCAAATCGCTGGCCCAATAAACCTATCGTTTTGGGGATCCGTCTGTATCAATGAGAGTGCAAAGAGTGCAACTATCGGTCTTTAGTGGAGTAACCAACAGTTAATTGATGTTGAGTAATTTAATTAAAGGTATTTAATTAATTATTCAAGTACCATTGGAGCATCAATCTATAGATCCATAAGGTCCCCTCTCTAGCTCAACATGAATTATTGAGAATTAATTTTAGATTAATTTAAATTGTTCAAATTAATTGAGGAAATTAATTATATATGATATAATTAATTTAAATTAATTATATGTGATATAATTAATATAATGTATTTGATACATTATAATATAAACTTTATTTTGAGAGGAATCAAATATTGAATGTGATTCAAATAATAATTATATGTAAGAGATTCATATAATTAAGTTTTATATGAATTGGATTTATATTAAAAACCATGCATTATTGAGAGAGAAACAAGTCTGGAAATCCGTTGGGGCTCTTCTACCAAGTCTACCATCTCGAAGATGATAGAGGGTCAATTATCATTGTGTTGCACAAGACGGTGCCATCTCACTTCGAGTGTGTTCCTTTGTAGTCAAATATGATGATATGCTTTAGCGATGTTACCTACCAAATAAAAGGCTTGCTAATTGATCGAAATCACTCAAGTAAGTGAGGACTTACTCACCTACTTCAACTCTCTCGTTTTTATCTTGATAATAGTTTCTTCTATCGACTGAATTCAAAAGGCGACCCGCTACGTCGAGTTATAAGATGAGATATAGTTGTTGTACTACTTGACTGGTAATAAAAAGCTTATGTAAAAATGGTAAGACTCTTGTATGTATGGTAACCCTCTCATACGCTACTGGTGGACTATTGCATAGAAAGGCCGACAAAAGCAACATTTCTTAGCATGCTTTTCAAGTGCTTAGCTTCTGCTAGCACTGGGCAGCAATGCCATAAAGTTAGTTCAGTTGGAAGCCTATGCCAAGAAGTTATGAACGAAGTGATGGGCCCTTTTAGAGTTTTAGAGATAGGGTAGAGGCAGCTTGATTGTGATAGTAATTTCAAACATCTCTCATTTTCTCTTAATATGCACAATTTGCTTGCATGCCGCTTTAGGCATATCTCTCTTTCTTAGTTTCACTCTAGCCTAAGTCTCTTTTAATAAGTGTATAGTTGCAACTATTTAGTGTATAAGCAATTCTTTAGTGAATGCACCGAAAGGGTAAGATAAGACAAGGCGGTGGAGTTTGGTTAAAGATGTTGTTACGCAGCATTCAGAACCAGCCTTGAAGTGAATCTTTGAAAGAACGAAGAAGTAAGGAAATGAGACAACTCTTTCTTTCGCTATATCATAAACGAATCTTCCCCTCCATACCAATCACGAGTTTTTCTCCATTCCTTTCATATATCGTCGTATCGCCCTTAATGCTAGGTTTTGAAAAAGACTTTTCATGTAATTCCTATTTTGGTCCAATTCGAATCCCTCCATTGTTTCCTTTGCCTCCCAAACCTTTTGCTCGAAATGAGAAAGAAGATGGTGCACTCGAATTGTATTATTTAAGTGTTTATTGCTTGCCAAAGATCCTACTTCTACAATTGGTAGGTCACTGGGTTATTGAAATAAGTTGTGTTTTCTGTGGTTTTACCATGTTAAAAATTTCGTACCAATTCAGTCGATCTGGAATGGATCGATTAAACATTCTATTAGAGAGCCTTTTTTGGACTCTTCTGGGTGGTATTCATTCTTGTTTGGCTCTTGGAATCACATCCAACCATGGTTGGAATAGCTCATAAAATCCAACCACTTCACCTACTTTATTGCCCCTAACCCTTTCTCGTACCTCTATTGAAACATAATGGTTTCATATTCCCTAATTGATTGGTCATTCCTTTCTATTCGTATCTCTTTTTCCAATTTCGGTCTTGATTAGTTTACGAGATTGAATTGCTAATTTTCCTTTGGACCTCCGATTTGTTTTTTTTCCAAGAATGTTGAACCGAGTATGCAAGTCGTGTATCTAGGAAGAAGTGAAAAGAAGGGATTTCACTTTTTTGCACCCTATTTTGGTCTTGTAGCTATTGAAATGAAATAGTAACCTCTTTTTTGTCCCATCGAATAAAGATTGAATATATGCCTCTTCTCTAGTGGTGGTGAAACCAACCAAGATGTATGTCATTCGACCCAACCTCAGACTCTTTCTTCCCAACCTATTTGACCCTTTGGCCGCTGTTATTTAGGTGGTATACCGAGATTGAATTCCTCCTGAGAACACATGAAAGAAATATATGAACTGGGTAAATAGAAATGGAAAAGAGATGTTTCCAATTCATTCAAATTCAAAGCTTTTTCTACATCCATATGATCTACTAAATTTAATTGGTATTGCTCATATAATGAAAGTAGATCTTGGTCCATAGAGTCTTAATAAGGTAAGAACTTCAGCATGTTCAATGTTTCTTCATCCAAATACAATATACAAGTGAACTGTAATTGTGAAAAGATTGGAAGATCTGGCCAAAGAAGGTAATAGCCCTGTAGATTTATTCCCATGGTTCAATCCTTCTCAGTAAAACGCGACCTGTTCGAATTTTGATCGCTTTTATGTGAGAAAGGGGGACCACCCTCTAAGCCTAAGTATTCTTCAATGACTGATAGCATACAAGTACCGTGAGGAAAAGGTGAAAAAAACCCTATTTAGGGAGTGCAATAGAGAACCTGAGATCTAATGCGAACAATCAGTCGAAGGAGCAGTAAGCCTTTACTTGAGTATTTTCCTTTATACCCTTTGTGCTATTAATTCCATATAAATATATTCTTATAGCCCATTTAGGGCAAGAGATTTTTTATTACACAAATTCTTAGCCTTCAACCTCCACCTTCTCTCTAACTTCTCTCTAGAAATTCTCTTCCCTTTTTCTCCTAAAAAGTTCTTAAAGACCACTCTTCCAAGTTTTTTGGAATCCTAGAGAATAGCAAGGTTGTTGGGATTGGTGTCCTAATTCTCCCGGAGTCTCGTTGTTTTGTAAAGATACACATTGTTCAATGAATAAAATAAGTGTTATTTAATTCTTGCATTTACTCATATCCAATAAACAAAACTCCTTGGTTATCTTATGTGAACTTAAGCATGTATACGTGGTATACAAATGGATCATGCCTTAAGTGATAACCTAAATCGATCTGTAGTATAAGGATTAAGGTGAGATACCTAATCTTGAAGACACTACGGATACAGCCCGCTTTGTAGAGGTTTGCAAGTATTGTAAAGTACTACAAATGGTAGATCCTGACCATTCGTGTGGAGACGTGAAGCGGGGGTGTCCTATACAAAGAGTTTGTATAATACCTGGACTACGAGATGACTAGGCTCTGTATATAACGCCGTTGATACTAGAGACTTGCATCTCACCTAAACGACCATAGGTGACACGACCTCAATCTCGAGTATTTTGTGAACTCCTGCCTTTAAGGGTGGTCCTTTGATTAGTATGGATAAGAGTGGCCAGATTGCCAACTTAACATGCCTACCTTTTTGGGGACTTATCTGATCTGGGAGCTAGGAACTCAATCCACAATATAGAATTCACTCCTTTCCCGAAGCAGGGATAAATAGAGAGATCGCTCCTTTAAGGGTTGATTCCAGAGCTTGAACATAGTGGCCACAACTTCTCTTTGGAAGAGAAGACTTAGTCATAGTAGAACTATGTTTTATGTACATAAAAGGGATCAATGGAACTTAAGGAGACAAATGTATCTACAGGGGCATAACGGTTATTGGCCCAGCTGTACTTACGAGCGATCTGTGAAGGGTTGTCTCACTCTTGATTGGTTAAGATGGATACATAATATATCTGTAGTGAGGAGAGTTCAGTTGTTGGTCTTTAGTGGAGTGCTTGGCAGTTAACGGATGGTGGATCCCGTGACTAAAGAGTTTAGTTAGTTATTCACATACCGTTGGAGCTTCAGATCTACAGGTCCATGAGGTCCCCTTGGTAGCTTGGATTCATGTTGAAGGATCAGTTCTTGGTGTTGATTTGAAATATTCAAATTGACAAGAGGTATTTTGATTATGTAAGATATAATCGATATGATGTATAAGATACATCTAGTGGAGGATTGATGTAAATGAGATTTACATTAAGTACCATGGAATAGAAACAGAACTATGGTTTATATGTTTCATGAGATGAAATATTAAAACTATAGCTTATAAATATAGTATGATAAGTTGGTTATCATTTAATTTATAATAATATTAATTATTAGATAATTAATACTTTTTCTTTTAAATAACCAAATGTAGTGGGTAGTTATTGCATCATGGTAACCGTGAGTATAAAGGAAAGTGGTTTCCTACATTTTTAAGAAAAATAAGTTTTTCATAAAAGTTTGAAAAGAATTTTGAGTTTTCTCTCCGGCAAAAAGAAACTCACGGAAGTCTTTAAGTAAATACAGATTTACTAAACGACGGCTGGGCGAGCTAAACGATCGTGCAGGTGCTAGCTAAACGATCGTGCAGTGTTTACTAAACGATTGCATAGCTTTGCTAGACGATCGTTGGCCCAAGGTAAACGATCATGTAGAATCGACCGAGCTAAACGATCGCATAGCTTTTGCTAGACGATCGCATAGTTTTATCTAAACAATTGGGCATTGACCTATATGATAGGTCTCCGGCTTCTCCCACAATCGTGTACGTGATCGTTGTTTCCTCGGCTCGTCTGCCTCACACCAAGTCCGAACAGAGCCCACCCTCTGAATTCTCACACCGAGAATACCAAGATCTCTTGTTGGTGGTGTCAGACTCAACTCGACACCGTCAAGGATTTTCGGAGGCCGTTTGTGGTGCTGCAGAGGTCGTTCGCTGTTGCGAAGGAGTTCATGACCGAGGAGATCGTTGAGGACGAGCGCGAAGTGTTCATGCTATGTTCGTGCGGTGTTATGGTCGTGTAGATCGAGTGTTCGTGGTTGTTGTTGTTTGATCAGAGTGCGCATCGGAGCGTGGAAACGCTTCTGCCGTTGTTAGTACAGTTTTTCCCTCTGTACATTTGTTGTTTCATGTTGTACTTTCTCTGTAAATTTTATAACTGCTTATATTGAAGTCAACTGTAAATGATTTGTTGATTCAGGATTGTAATTTGGAATGGTCTTCCTTCCACTGCTCACGAAAATCTCATTTCTGATTTCTTTCAATTGGTATCAGAGTCAGGTTCTCTGATATTCCAAATTACAGATCTGAATCGAACGATTTTTACAGTCGTGGTGGGTTTCTGCATTTGTAGTTAACCATTTTCTACATTTATGGATGAATGTGATAAATGTTTCGGGTTTAAATTGCCTTTTTGTTAAAGCTTTCGGTATTACAAAGTGTTAATTGTAAAGGCCCCTACGTTTTGGGCGAAATTAACTTTGCAATCCAGTCTGTAATTCAAAAAGTTCGAGTTCGTCGAGCCGTTCGTGATGAAGCTTCAGCGCATGGCGATGCAGTTCTCAACAAAGAAGAAGATTAAGCATTGATCGGATCGTGTAGCCTTAGGTAAACGATCGTAGGGATTTTACTAAGTGATCGTTTAGTTTTTTTTAGACAATCGTGTAGTATTTTCTAATCGATAATTTAGCTAATGCTAAGTGATGGATGATAACTTGTAGAAATACAAGTTATTTATGTTGTTTTATTTAGATATTGCGGCAAAAAGAGAAGAAACTTGCGTCGATAGTATAAGAATTGGCTGAGAAATACGAAAATTATGAAATGTCATAAATGCACCCACTAACACCATTGCGATGGCGAAATAGAATGTTTCAGTCTCTGTTTTCTAGAAAATAGGTCATCGCATGCGTTAATGGCTCGAAGACAAAATGTACAATGCATCTACATCACATGCGCCCATCAATCAAGAACGAAGAGATGATCAATGCAACAATACCACATGCGGCGATAGATCGAAGATGTGAAGAGCAACGCATTCGTGGGCAATTGTGACAATTGTACAGCTTTTGTTGTGCAATTCTGACAGACTGACCGTGGAACAGAAAGGAATTTTCCATTACGCCATTGTAAGAATTACCATAATTAGACAGTGGGGACCACAATTTAGAAGAGCCAAGGTCTTGCCTATAAATAGCTTCCTCAAATTCGTGGATACTGATACTGATACTGCAGAGAGGCTGGTCTGAAGAGACTTTACAGAGTAAATCCAGGAGAACTACGAGACAAGGCTGAAAGGTGAGTCTCCGAGCAAAGAATTCTTCTAATTCCCGAAGCTGAAACTCTATGCGAAAGGTCAATTCTACCAGGAAAGCAAGCCTGAGAAGGAAGCTTTCCTCTCCACCACATCCATACGCTGGTAAGCACAAGTCTCCGATCGGGATCTGTGTCAAGACGTCACTCTTTCCATATTTGTTTCTATTCTCTAATTCATCTTCTGTGTTTATCTTCTTTAATACCTCATTCACAAACATGTATCAAATGCTTAATTTTAGAATTAAATGTTATCATCGTCATCGTTATCATCTCCCTGTCTCTTTCCATACATTTATCATCCAATTTCTCCATGATGTGTTCTTAATCCCCGAAGTAAATAGCGAGAATTAAGCGAGTGAGTCAATCTGTGTCAAGGAATCAATTAAGTTTAGCTAAAGCATGCTCGACGGCATCTTCACCTATGAGAGCAGAAGTGAAGATGTTATTCCGCCTATTGAGAGAAGGTTGGAGGAATGTGTTAACTAAAGTGAGAAGTATTTCCAAAGATGGAAATAACCTTGCATTTATCACGTTCATCTCTGTTTCACCATAGACGTATGGGAACACGACCGATCACTAAAAGGTGTACGCCAAGGGAAAGTGGAACCTTAGTTGTGCCCTTAACGCGATTGACGAACTTGCGATGTTTTTAATCTTTACTCTTTCTCTTTCTGCTTCATTCATAAGACTTACCATCACATTTTTAGATTCTTTTGTACAACTTCACAGCCAATCCTCGACCCCTGTATCCTGTATCATGTATCTTAGTAGTTTAGGAATTTATTTTATCAACGCATTTTATTTACAACGCATTTTACTTTCAATGCAATGTTACTTCAGCGCAGTTTATATTTCTGTCAAATCAAATTCTTTATTCTTTACAAAAACCGGTCGCATATACCACATAAGTATCGCATTTACCAACAACAATCCACGTGTTCGATCTCGAATCATTCTGAGAAACTTGCGTTGGAATTATACTTGGTTTCAGCATAAGGAAACTAGTGACACGTACTACTTCATCGCATACTACGAACATATTACTATCAATGCATACATTTAAAACATAGTATCGCACAAAATGTCTTTATCGCAAGCACTTGAGCGCATACAGAGCATCATTCATTCATTCATCAGGGCAATAGATAGATAATTCATCATTGTCTATATGCTTTAAAGAACATTATTATAAATTTTAGTCACCAATGGGGTAAATCGTTTACCATATCGCGTGGTGTTGGTTGCGCGATCGCGTAGGCGC